>NW_005842778.1:91349-97114 GCF_000455745.1 Alligator sinensis | reverse complement strand
TAGGAAGCTGAAAGCTTGGGGGGGGGTGGGTGATGTGCTCTTGAAAGGAGCACGTGTGCATATCTTGACATCTACAGGACTGAGCATCAAGGCATCTTTATTTCTGCCCTTAAGAGATGATGCACGCTATGATGGAATAAAAGGCAGCTATCTACACAATGGTGTTCTTGGCTTCGTGGAATACTTGACGATTTTTTACTGCAGTCAATTGATGTTATTTGATTGGGGAATTGACTAGCTGGGTAATGCCAACTCGTTTCAGAGGCATTGTGTTGAATGGTCTCTTTGATCTCTTTGGCTGGCTGGTATCTCATGGTCAGTGGCCTCAAATTTGTCTTTTTAGCTTTTATTGGACTGAGGAAAATTTAAGCTTACTGCTAGCACAGTTTGGTTAACACAAACATGACTGCACCAGAAATAAGTTTTTGAATTTTAATTGTAACAATAGTGTCACTCAGGCAAAGTAGATGCACAGAGAAAAACTAGCCTTCCCCCAAAAGGGAATATTCTTTTTAAGGTTTACAGGATTAGTAATATAGCAGTTGCTACTGCACCAATTCTATTAAGTTTTACTCATGGTCACTTCCTTAAAATAATAGTGTTTTTGTGATGTTTATGCAGTCATTGAGTATTACTTGTCCTTTTGCCTCATTACTCATGGTAAGGCAGACTTTCTTTACTGCTGTGTATGTGTTTCAGTAGAGGTCATGTTTATCCTGCATAAAGTCCCTTGTAGTTCTCAAAATGCTTTGCAGTAGAGATCAATGTGACACTTTAATTGCTTTAACTGTGTTTAATGTTAAGTAGGAAACATGAAAGTACACTTAAACTCCCGTCATAGGAACAATTCCTCACCCTTTAACTTAGCTGAAACTGTATAATGAATTTTACTGTGGGTATTCCTGTACTCAGTTGTGTGTAACTTGTCTGGAAAGAAAAACACTTCTGTTGTAGCGACAAAGATATTTCAGAACCATAGAATCAGAGTTGGAAGGGACCTCAGGAAGTGATCTAGTCCAACCCCACTGCTCAAAGCAGGACCATCCCCAACTATCATACTGGCCAAGGCACTACCTAGCTGGTCTTGGCCTTCAGGGATGGAGATTCAACAACCTTTCTAGGGAGCCTGTTCCAGTGCTTTACTACCTTCCTAGTGAGAGTTCTTCCTAATAACTAACCTGAACTTCCCTGGCTGCAACTTAAGACCATTGCTCCTTGTTCTGTCACCTGCCCTCAGTGAGGGGCTAGCTCCATCCTCTTTGGAACTGCCCTTCAGGTAGCTGAAGGTGTCAGGTTTGACCTAGAAACCACTATACAAAGCCCAAGCAAAAGTTTCTGTTATGTAACTAATGCCCATCTGCAATGATAAGGAGGAGACAGTCTTAGATAAAGGGGGCTTGAAAACAAAAGCAGAATCAGTGGACTAGGGCAAAGAGCTGATTTAAATATTAAAAATCACACCCCTAGGTGGGGAGAAAGTATGCTAATGAAACATACATGTATGGAAATGAGACACATAGCTAAAACACAGGTATAGAGACATGCTCAGTAAAGAACTCCTTGCGTCACTCCCTTATAACCAATTAGCAAACAAGAATGCTTATGAAGGTCCAATACTCCTGTATAAAAGATGCTTAGAATTAAGAATCTGTGTGCTTGTTACGTGAAATTATTCCGCTTGCACCTTGTATTGCTAGCAATAAATCTTCTTTATACTTTCACCCCTGGTATCTTTATTGGCTTTTGCATACCGGGCACGATCCCAGACTTGAGCTGGGGCTCAACAATCTGACCATTGAATTGTTGAGCCCATAGTCCCCTAGTTTTACCTTGAGAGTCTCATGGGACACCAAGTCAAAGGCCTTCCTAAAGGCCAAGTAAATGATGTTAACCTCATCTCCCTTATCCAGGTGGTGAGTAAGCTGGTTGTAGAAGGAGGTGAGGTTAGTCAGACATGACCTACCTGTGACAAAACTGTGCTGGCTGTCATTCAGAATTTTGCCTTCAACTAGCTTATCACATATGAACTTCTTGAGAAGTTTCTGAGGATTTTTCCAGTGAGAGAGTTCAGGCTGATCGGCCTGTAGTTCCCTGGGTACTCTATCCTCCCCTTCTTGAAGATGGGCACAACATTGTCCCTCTTCCAGTTTTCTGGGACCTCTCCTGAGTGCCACAAATCCTCAAAGATGTTCGCCAGCAGTCCTGTAATGACTTTGACTACTTTGTTAAAAAACTATTGGATGAAGTTCAACCAGTCCTGCTGACTTATAGATATCCAGCCTCTCTAGCTGTTCTTTTACCAGTTCTACATTGGTTGTTGGTAGGTGATTATCTCTACTGTGACTATTCTCTGTTATACTTGCATTCGGCAGGCTATCACTCTTAGACTGGTGGAATACAGATGTGAAGTACTCATTTAAGAGTTCAGTTTTCTCCTTGGTGTCAGTGATCAGATGTCCAGATGCATTGAACAGCGGCCCCATGTTTCCATTGGTTTTCATCCTGTTACCTACGTACCTATAGAAGGACTTCTTATTGTCCTTGATTTTGGTTGCTAACCTGAATTTGATCACTACCTTTGATTTTCTAATCTGAACCCCACAGGTGTGGGCTAATCCTATATAGTTCTCCTTGGGGTTATTCCTAGTTTCCATCATTGGCAAGCCTCCCTTATCTTTTTCAGAAGATCTGCGACTTCCCTATTGAGCCAAAATGGCCTCCTGGCCCCTGTGTCACCTTTTTTGCATACAGGCATGGACAACTTCTGTGCACCAAGGATTGTGTCCTTGAGGAACAACTGCTCTTCATCCACACTCCCTGCAGTCTATGATCCCATAGGGCATTACTCACTAAAGTCCATAGCTTATTGAAGTCAGCTTTTTTAAAGTCAAGGATTTGTATCATACTAACAGATTCCCAGCCCTATGATGGACAGTGAAAGTGATAGTGTCATGATCACTGTAGCCTAGGTTACCCTCTGTTGTCAGATCACTCACCAGGTCATCCTCCTTGGCCAAAACTAAATCTAGGAGCGCATTTCCTCTGGTCGGCCCATACACTTCCTGAGACAGGTAGAGCTCATTGATACAAGTCAGGAATCTATGTGACTGGTCAGATCTGGTTGAGTGTTCTTCCCAGGAGGTGTCTGGGTAGTTAACGTTGCCTGTATGGCCATATGCCATGATATTGCAGCCTCTTCCAGTTCTCTGGAGAATTCCAGATCTAGCTCCTCATCCTGATTTGGAGGTGTGTAATATATTCCTAGTTAGGTCCCTTTTGCCACATCCCCCCCCATATCTTGACCCAGAGGGCCTCAAGTCACCCTTCCTTAGTACCAATTTTGACTTTTAAGTAGTTGTACTGCTCCTTTACATATAGAGCTACATCTCCACCTCCATAGGTCAACTCTAAGGCTTCAATAGACCCCATAGCCACTGAGCTTCCTGTTGGATCAGAGACATGTCCATCAATAAACTGCCTCTGTTTAGAAGAAAAAATAAGAGGTTTTGGGGTCAAATTCCAGTGCTTTTAGTATTTTCTGAAGTTTTCAGGTGACTAGGGGTATGTCCATTAGAATAGCTTTTTGAGTCAGTTTAGCCAATCTTTGCTTGGCTTAAAAATCACATATTGTTTTCTCATCACAAGTTGTAAAGGTTTTGCTAGATATCTTCCAGAATAGGCCTGATTCATCTGCATTAAAAGACCTGATATGGACAGTTGCCATGTAAAATTTCTAGGAACTTCTTCCTAATTTCCTCAGTAGCTGCCATTTTTGCATTTGCACTTTTGTCCTAAGTTGACATCTGGCTTTAAATTAACAAAGCCGTTAGCAATTTGTCATAAAATACAATTCTTTGCTTTTCACAAATAATAGGTCCACACAAACGCAAATTCTTTCTCCTTAATTTTCAATACATAAATAGAAAGTATCCTTCAAATCATTAATCATTATATAAATATATTTTTTTAAAACACATTTATTGTCAACGGGCCATCAAAGTTAGCTAGTCTGGCACCAAAATGAAATTCTTGATTTAGCCATTCATGAATAATCATGTCTATGACCCCATAGCTTTAACATATATTTGTCCTTGATTCACATCTTTGGATTTATTCTGGATCATTATCATAATATTTTCCTCTTAGCAACAGTAGTTGAAGGCTCTGAACTCTTATTTCAACAAGAACTCATAAAAAAAACACCGCATAAATCTACAAAGAAAGTCACTACTTTTGGTTGCCTATCACTGAATATGTGGGAGCAAACAATAAAATGCATCTGTAAGGCTCAACCTGAACTAGGAATCTTTGACACACCAACCCACTACTTTATTCATATTCACAGCCACTTGTTGGGAATGAAAAGTAAAAGGTACGTACAAACTGTACTAATTCTTACACTGCAAGTCAAATGGGTTGCAAATACTCCAAATATGAACTATTTGGGTCCCAGTGTATGAACATTCATAACATCTCATTTAAAAGTGTTTAAATGGGCCTACAAATTGCATTCTGCTGAATGACTTACATTACAGAGTGATGTCATGGCATCATTGTTTCTGTTCAAGGAGGCGTAGACAAAGGAGGAAATTTAACAGCAAGTGACTAAATTCAACCAACTATATGTATATATTTCTGATTTCCCACAGGTATTATACAAAGATCTAAACATCCTGTTATATTTTTTACACAAAAGACTAAATCCTATGAAAGCTAAAAATAAAGAAAGACCAATAGATACAAATATTTCAGAGTGTATGAGAGCTGGACCAGTTTTACCTAGCTGCTGTCATGAAATGAGAGCTGAGGTGCTTGAGCTGGCTGAAAATGTGGCAACATAAATGTTGCATTTCATTAATGAATGATATACTAGTGTAATTTACTATGAAAAAATAAGAAAATTATTAATTCTGCCACCCTTACATTAAAGGAAGAATTTAAATGCAAATAAGTATACAATCTGAATATGGACGGAGAAATTGAAATATAGATTCATAGATGTTAGGGTCGGAAGGGACCTCAATAGATCATCGAGTCTGACCCCCTGCATAGGCAGGAAAGAGGGCTGGGTTTAGATGACCCCAGCTAGATGCATATCCAACCTCCTCTTGAAGACCCCCAGGGGAGGGGAGAGGACCCACCTCCCTTGGGAGCCCATTCCAGACCTTGGCCACTCTAACTGTGAAGAAGTTCTTCCTAATGTCCAATCTAAATCTGCTCTCTGCTAGCTTGTGGCCATTATTTCTTGTAACCCCCAGGGGCGCCTTGATGAATAAAACCTCACCAATTCCCTTCTGTGCCCCCGTGATGAACTTATAGGCAGCCACAAGGTCACCTCTCAACCTTCTCTTGCGGAGGCTGAAGAGGGCCAGGTGCCCTAGTCTCTCCTCGTAGGGCTTGGCCTGCAAGCCCTTAACCATAGGAATAATCCTTCTCTGGACCCTCTCCAGGTTATCCGCATCCCTCTTGAAGTGCGGTGCCCAGAATTGCATGCAGTACTCCAAATGCGATCTGACCAGAGCCCGATTGAGGGGAAGTATCACCTCTTTGGACCTATTCGTCATGCATCTGCTGATGCACGATAAAGTGCCATTAGATTTTCTGATGGCTTCATCACACTGCCAACTCATGTTCATCTTGTAATCCACTAGGACTCCAAGATCCCTTTCCGCTTCCATGCCACCAAGCAGGTCATTTCCTAGGCAGTAGGTATGCTGGACATTTTTCCTCCCTAGGTGCAGCACTTTGCATTTCTCCTTGTTGAA
>NW_005842778.1:89872-90587 GCF_000455745.1 Alligator sinensis | reverse complement strand
TTGAGGAGTTCAGCCTTGTCCCCCCTGTCTGTCACCAATTGCTTCTGCCCATTTAGTAGGGGTCCTATTCCTCCCTGGGCCTTCCTTTTACTCCCTATGTATCTAAAAAACAATTTTTTGTTATCCTTTACTTGGGATGCCATCCTCAGCTCCATGGTAGCTTTGGCCCGTCTAACTGCCTCCCTACAAGTGTGAGCAGAGGAGGTATATTCCTCTTTGGTAATCTCGTGAGCAGAGGTGGTATACTCCTCTTTGGTAATCTCTTTGGTAATATGACCATCCAAGTGTCAGTAATTAAGCATTTTTAAAAATATAGTAATTGTAACCTAAAAAACCCAAGATCAGACACAGAAGCTTTGTCAAATGTACAAATTTAATCTCAAGAGAATGGTAGTTAGCCATGTTAATCTGAAGTCAGGCAGAAGGCAGATAGATTTGAACCTTGTAGATTAACTGAATCAGATATGTATAGCATGCATTTTTGTGAGCTAGAGCTCTTTTCATCAGATGATGGAAACGATATGCACAGTGTATCAAGTAGAAAGAATGATTAGAATACAAAAGGCACAGAAGGCAGGGAACGGGAGGGGTGGGGGGTACTGGGAAAGGCAAACAAGTAATAAGTACAGACATGTAACTTGGGTGGTACATGGAAGATACCCTCTTTCCAATCGTCAGCGGGTGCCTGTATACTATGGGGGAGTGTGGACACTTA
>NW_005842778.1:86165-89862 GCF_000455745.1 Alligator sinensis | reverse complement strand
TTCCCTACAGAACAGAGCAGAGACCCAGGAGACCCATTGATATTTAACTATGTACAAGTTTAATGATACAAAATAATATGAAACTTATAACCATAAATTACATATATATATCTATAGGCATATACACATATACATTGATTAGTTACAAATATACGTTTACACAGGCAATAGCTCTTATTAACTCTTAACTCAGCACAGGCCTAATCCTCTGTAGCCTTCTGATTAGACTGCAACCCCTGCCCCTCAACAGAGCCCTCTAGCAGCAAGCAAAGGAATACTTAAGGATAAAACACAGGTTAATTAACAATCCATAAAAGGAATAACCAGCAGTGATGTGACAATAATTGAATATACACAATCAGGTCACATCACTAGAGTCACCAACATATATAGATATCCAATATAATAGATTCACATATAAAACAGCTTATAAACCTTTACAATACAACAATAAGGAAGCAGGGTTACAACAGGAACCCCAACAGCGTAAGGAAACAAACCACAATAACGGCACAGCAGCTCTGCCCAAAGAAGAAGTGGCAACCCAGGAAAAATCCCATTATCTAATAGAACATTATTACCCTCTCCCAAGTCACTCAACTAGGAGGGGCCCATGACCATGACACCAACCTTAATAAATAGTGGCCCTAGACTCCCCTCTGTGCCCAGAATGAATCATCCTCTCTCCTCAGGGGCTTCCCTTTGATCACCTGTAGTGAGGAAGGTCCCTCCTTCCCTGTGGTAATCCCCTTTTCCTTGGGTAACTCACGACTCCCAGCGTCCTTCCTTGCTCGGGGTGGTCAACCCGTCCGGTTGCTGCTCACAGCAGGGAGGCTTCAGCTACCTTGTGCAAACACCGGGACCTATCAGCCCTCTCTCAGCCTTGTGCACCACCCGTGCACCAAGGGGGCACCTGCCTTGTGCAGAGAAGGGGACCCACACTGCTTTGTGCAGCTGTGGCATCCCGTTGGCTATTGCTCTGCTCTCTGCCTCCTGTGTACCACCTGTGCATTGCAAGGGAGCCTGCCTCATGTAGGGTGGGGACCCATGCTGATGTATGCAGCCACTGAGGTCTCTTCAGCCCTGCAAGCCCTGTGCACCAATCTGTGCACTGAGGGCTCCTGCCTCATGCAGGGTTGGGGACCCATGCTGCTGTGTGCAGCTGCCGAGGTCCCTTTGGCTCTGCTCAGCTCTCAACCCCATGCACCCCCATGTAGCCCCGGAGGAATATTCAGGGTGTTTCTGGGGCAACTGCTCCACCCCAGCTGGTCATGTCAACCATCTAGTCTACAGCCCTCATCTTTGTTGTCCCTCGATGAAAGCTGCATGTGTGGTGGGCACACTGGCTTTTTATTTCTTCCGGAGGTTCTGCCCTTGGATTAGGAGCAGACCAATAGGAAAGCCTGAGGGGTTAGTTCCCCCTCAGATCCTCTTCTTCACCTTGCCCCTAGGTCAGGGCAGGGCAAGCCTCTGTCCTACCTCCTCCTGATTGGTGGGGAAGGGGAATGCCCCCACCAATCATTCTGAGCCCTCCAGGTCAAGCCAGTAAGTCGGGCTGCCACTGGCAAGCCTGCCACAGACAAACGGATCATACAAGCTAAGCCAGGTAATGGGATAAGATTCAATAGGCCCTGTTTGGATGACACTTAACACTAGCCAATGTATGGATGACTACTTCTGCAATTTTGTGTTCAAGTTCTTTTTTAAAATGTCATTGTCTAAGAACAGCAACTCTGAGGTCAGCAAAGGAATGTCTGGGGATGTTCTGCCATGGGCCTTTGTGTCTTTCAGGAGAAGATGTCAGGTCTCTGTTCATTCTTACACATAAGGATTGCCCCATCTCTCTGAAGTAGACAGCAGAGGGGCACAGTAAGCAGGTGATGGAAGATATAATGTTAGTAGAAATGCAGGTGAAGGAACCTTGGATGTTATAATCCATGCTATTTGGTCCAGTGATTATGTCTGTATTGATGCAGGGTTGCAGCTTGCATCTGGGTCCATTGCAAGGCCTGGTGCCTTGGTAAGAATAGGAGTTAGCTAGCTTCTTGCTTGAGAGATGCTGTTTGAGGTTGGGCCAGTACCTGGAAGCCAGGATAGGTTTGTCCACCATGGCATGGGATGGTTGTTATTTTCCAGGAGGGATTGGACATAATTCATTATTTGTCCAAGGTGTTCAAGATGGGGGCTATAGGTTACAACTAGAAGGATTCTGTTGTCCTTTTCTCGGGGTTGATATTATAGTGGATTGGAGTGAGATCCAAGTTTGGTTTTGTTGCTTTGAGTGTCAAAAGCTTGGGGATTGTATTGTAATTGTAGGAATCCCTGCTCCAGATTCTTAATGTGTGCTTCCCAGTCAGTGGGATCAAAGCAGATTTGGTTGTAATATAAAGCTGTGTTGTAGATGCTAGATCTACAGCAAGTGGTATGCATAGAATGGAAGTCTGTGGCATAAAGGTAGATGTGGTAGTTGGTTGGTTTCCAATACAATGTGGTGATGATATGACTGTTGCAAAGCTTCATCACACCATGTAAGAAATGATCTTATTGTATAGAGTATTCCAGAGTTAGATTGATGGAAGGGTGGAAGCTGATGAAATTTCCCTATAGATTCCTTCCTATGTCTCCCATATTATGATGGTATCATAGATGTACCTAAGGTATACCAGAGGATGAGAGGACAGTGGTGTAGGAAATGGACTTCAAGGTCTGTCATAAGTATGTTGGCACATTGGGAGACCATACATATTCCAGTGCCATTCATAGGTATAGGAAGGCCTCAAATCTGAAATAGTTGTATGTGAGGACAAAGTGGAAGAGTGTAATTGAAATTAAAGCAGTGTCCTGATTGGGGATAATGTTCTTTATGATTTGTAATCAGTCCTCATGGAGGGAAGTTGGTGTACAGAGATGCAACATCTCTGGTATCTAATATGGTGTTTGCTGGTAGATTGTCAATGGAGCCCAGATTCTTTAAGAAAACTGTGGATTAGATACTTTCCAGTTTCTGACATTCCTGAAACTCAAGTTGATGAAACCAGAGTGTGTGTGTGTGTGTGTGTGTGTGTGTGTGTGCGCGCGCGCCTACTGAGGTCAGTGTGAATCTTGTCTGGCTACACAGGGCACATCTACATGAGACATTTACTGTGCACTTGTGTAATTAACTGCACAGTAAACTTCCCAGTGTCTATACATACCCCTATTAGGACCCACAAAACTAATAAAATCTGCAGGCTGGTAGTACTTGTATTTTTCAAGTACTACCCTGCTCCAGTTTTTTCACGTGCAGCAGCACAAGTTCAGATACCAACCTGACTGGCTGGTGTGCGGGCTGGGAGTGATCCGGGCCCTTTTTCGTGCCGCGTGGGCTGTGGCCAGCAGCCCGGGCACGCTGGGTCGGAGAAAACAGGCTACACGCTAGAATTAGGTACGGATGCGTAATGGTTGATTCAAGATTGTTTACTTACACCGAAGATGGTCGCGGTGTAGGCTGGACAGTTTCCCAGGCACAGCTCCGCTTAAATCCTCGTTTGAGGACTCAGACAATATTCGATCACTCCCACGGAGTTGTCGAGGCTCCGTGGATCCTTTTGCGCGCAGGGAGAGGGGTACGTCGAGGATTGTGAACGGTGATGGGGAGAGACTAGAGGCTGATCAGACCTCTGTTGCCTGCTTGAAATGCACTGGGTCTGATAGGCTC
>NW_005842778.1:81635-86013 GCF_000455745.1 Alligator sinensis | reverse complement strand
GCAAGCCAATAATGGGGCTCAAATTATAATACAAATGGCGGGAACTCTTTGCAAAGTGCATTTCTGTGCTGCAAAGAAGAAATGCACACTGCAAAGAAAGCTACAAATTGGCGGGAAAATAATTCAGTGGTGCAGGGGTCCCAGAGAGTCAACCCCTGACTCCAGCTGATGGCATCAGGCAGCAGAGGGACTGGCTGGGGCACAAGGGTACTATAGTGAAGGGCTAGCCAAAAGGCAGCCCCCCACTTTAGCATCCTCATGCTCCAGCCAGCCCCTGTCACAGTCTACACGTGTGTTTGGTCACATGTACGTACTCCGCTGTAAGATAATACTGTCCTGGACAGTACTATCTTATGGCAGAGTTAATTAATTGATTGCATGCTAATACCAGCACACAGGTACACTGTGATACTTTACTGCAGAGCTAATTAGTCTACCCTGCAGTAAAATGCACATGTAGATGCACCCAGTTTCACACTCTTGTAAATTTTATTAAAGATGTATATTTGTTGTGGTTCTAAATAATGTAGTTACCTTTCTTTAATTGATTTCATGGGAGCTGAGGTCATGCGGGTGCTAAGGTATACAGCTGACAGTTTAAGAAGCCACAAGTTTGAGGCCATAACAGAAGCACTCACAGCATGGCCTATCAGATTCCAATGAAATTTGAGAATTCTGCTAAATGCCTTGTCACAAGGAAATGAAAAAGGAAGGAAATGAGTTCAGGATAATACCAAATCTCTTTGCAGGTAATAATCCTGGTAAGGACATGCTATGGATTTACAGAAGGACTAGTCTTCTGATATGTCAAAACATCCTTTTCTTATTAGAATTCTGGTTTCATTTCTGAGCAAAGTAGAAGCAATAGAATTTGGCATTCTTCCCTTCATTTTGGAGTTCTCCAGGGCTGTTTTCTTATTTTGAACCTCATTTTGTGACATCAGCAACAGTAAAATGGAGAATGTAAATGGGAGAAAATCTATTTAAGTAAATGTCAAAACTCCCATTGCCCTCAGTAAAGTTCATTTCCTCCTACTGCATATATTGGGTCAAATACATACCTGTTGCCATTCCTTTAAGGTCTGAAACCTAAGTTTACCTTTTTAGAAACATCTTTGGACTTAAGAAAGTAATAATTATAATAAAAACTTTCATGTTAGTAAATGCTAGTAAACATACTTTGAATAATGACTGGCACTGATTTCACATGCAAGTCTTATACTACTAACCATAAATTGTAGATTTATTAGAATAACTATAGAACATTACTTTAATATCAATTGATTATTAAAGACATTTTCATTTCATTATCATTGAGTATTCATAACTCGTTTACACTACTGCTAATCCTTCTGGAATATAATTAATCAATTTAAATTAAATTGCTATATGCTGAAAAGCTGTGTTACAGTCTAATCAGAGAAACAGATAAGGACAATACAAAATGATTGGGAGTATTGGGATAAGAATAAAAGGCTGTTTTACAAAGTGAAACAATAGAGTTGTGCAGTTTGGCAAACAGAAGAGAAAGTATGTAATATATGAAGTGGCTGCTGGCTCATAGCATGGACACAATGGTTTAAGTTCTGTCATTTACCCATTCTTATAATACAAGAAAAATCCACACTTGAAATTTACAAAACTATTATTTTTTAAAAAGAGAAAAAATATCTGCATGATACTTCCACCTGTGGATTTTCAGGAGAAAATGGTTCACTAAATGAACCATTTCCATTTAGTGAACCATTTTCAAGAGAAAATGGTTCACTAAAATTCAGATAAAGATTAGACTTTATGAGTAACAGTGACATCTGGGTTTACTCTACCTAAGATAAAAAACAAAGGCTATTTAATTCCTAATTATTCTACACATAAAATGAGGACCAGCTGGGGTGAGGAAAAAAGAATCCACCAGTAGTTTAACATTTCATAAGGAGAGGCCTTGTGGGAATGTTTCACCTTACTCTGATCCATCCAACATCATCATTCTTGAAGCATAACACAAATAAATCGATTATCAATCTTTTGGGATATTAATCACTTAAGTAGACCTAATTTTGCCTGATTTATTAGGTAGGTACACACACGCACACACACAGATATGCATGCATGCATGCATATACACGTACAGACATATGTGCATAGCCATAACTAAAACCCAGTGACTTCTGTGCGGACCGGGAGCGATCCGGGCCTTTTTTCGTGCCGCGCGGGCTGTGGCCAGCAGCCCGGGCACGCTGGATTGGAGAAAACAGGCGACACGCTAGAATTAGGTACGGACGCGTAATGGTTGATTCAAGATAATTTAATTACACCGAAGATGGTCGCGGTGTAGGCTGGACAGTTTCCCAGGCACAGCTCCACTTAAATCCTCGTTTGAGGACTCAGACAATATTCAGATCACTCCCACGGAGTTGTCGAGGCTCCGTGGATCCTTTTGCGCACAGGGAGAGGGATACGTCGAGGATTGCGAACGGCGACGGGGAGAGGCTAGAGGCTGATCAGACCCCTGTTGCCTGCTTGAAATGCACTGGGTCCGATAGGCTCCGCAGTGCTTAGAGATCTTCACACAGTGTGAAGTCTCCTCCTCCTGGTGTTCGTGGAGTTCTCCAACTTGGGCGGAAAGCACTCAAGCTTTTTATACAGCTAGCAAGCCAATCACTAGCCGCCACGTGTGAATAATTTAATGCAAGCCAATAATGGGGCTCGAATTATAATACAAATGGCGGGGACTCTTTGCAAAGTGCATTTCTGTGCTGCAAAGAAGACATGCACACTGCAAAGAAAGCTACAAATTGGCGGGAAAATAATTCAGTGGTGCCAAAGCACACACAAAAACAAAAACACACCTTTGGGTTGTGACAGCTGGATCAAGAGGTGCTTCAGTGTGGGGGCTGCCTGCCAGATAGCCCTGCACTGAATCACCCTTGTGCCCCAGCCAGCCCCGCCACAGCACATTGAGTCTGGTTAGAGCAGCCCCAGGCTGGCAGGCTGCCCTCCCCTCTTCCGCCCTGCCAGCTGGGGCTGGTCCAACCTTGCTCAATGTGCTGTGGTCTGGTCACATGTTCAGATGTAGTCCCAGCAGCAATAAACTCCAAAGCGATAAGCTCTGGAGCTTATTGCTGAACATTAATTGGCACACATAGACCTGCACACTAATAGGCACATGTTGATTTGCTGAATCAGGTCCTATGCACATAAGTGGCCTTTTACTCTTTTTCACTGGAAAATTCAGTTACAGTGTTGGCTACAAAGCACCAGCTCAGAGGATCATCATAAAATTCTAGTTTATTGGACAGATGCAAAAGTCAGATCATAAACCTTGGTGCTGATCCCCTCAAACACACGCACATTCATGCACGGCACATGTTGATTTGCTGAATCAGGTCCTATGCACATAAGTGGCCTTTTACTCTTTTTCACTGGAAAATTCAGTTACAGTGTTGGCTACAAAGCACCAGCTCAGAGGATCATCATAAAATTCTAGTTTATTGGACAGATGCAAAAGTCAGATCATAAACCTTGGTGCTGATCCCCTCAAACACACGCACATTCATGCACGCACACATACACACTCACAGTAGCTAGCTCTGAACACTAAGCACTGGTGTCAAGATATACCTATCCCCAAGTGCTGGAGTCCACCATCAATGGCCAGTCAAGGCTTCTTTTAGTGCGATGTTGCTTCAGAAGGGGGTTGCTGGCTGGTCCTTCTGGCTAGGCAGGCAGGGTGCTGGTCAGGTCAAAGAGGGCACCATTGGGGGTCATTCTTTGCTGCCTTTTATCCCTCTTGGCAGACTTTGGTGACTCCCAAATTCTCAGGCTTACCCAATCCAGGGGTCATTGACCTCGAGGGATGTCCCTCTTGGTAGCTGCTGGATGGCAGCTGTCAGCCCCAGAGGTCACATCTTCACGTACGTGCAGTCTCAGGATTCCATTGGTGAATTTTGATTGATTCACTGCCATGATGAACAGAGCTCTGGAAGTGGTTGATGAGGGAGTATTTCAGCCCCAAGGGCCTGTTTCCAGCATTTATTAGTTCAACCGGGGGCTTATGTACCTTTAACAATGAATTTTCTGGGAATTCCTGGCTCTTTATTGATTCTTTCTTCTCCTTGGTCTCTGATTTTGTAGGTGTTAATTGCTAACATTGTTACATGGTACAACTTACTTTTAAACTTAAAGTACATTTGTAAAAACATCTACAAGCTCTATTTTCACTACAAATACACCTTATATAAAAATAATAATGATATGATAAAACAAAAAGAGAGAGGAAGGAAGAAAAGGTAGAAAAGAGAAAGCAACCCCAAAAGGGGGCAAATACTAAAAGAGGGGCTTTTGCCATATGGAGGAGCTTCACACTTGGGGGGGGGGG
>NW_005842778.1:71895-81604 GCF_000455745.1 Alligator sinensis | reverse complement strand
GGGGGGTGACAAAAGGGTTTCTTGCTACAACAGAACTCATCATGTCTTGGAGTTTTGCCAGCATTTATATACAACCTTAGAACATTAATTCCAACTATTACCTTTCCTTCAAATATTAAAAAGACAGCAGCTACTGTACATGTGTAGTTATACAGTACAAAATAATTACTATTGTGTAGTAAAAAAAATATGACAAAGGCAAGTAGGAAAAAGAATTTCAAAGAACTGAAAAAAATTGACCAAATTCTAACCCTATATATGCAGACACAATTTCTGTTTCGTGCTAGGATGAAATTCAGCCCATAGAGAGTTAAGAAGGTAGGGCATTATGGAAGATATTCCTTCACATGGCAGGAGTTACAAAGAAGGCCCTTACACAACTGCTAATGTGCCTGTGGACACAAATGTTGCACCAGTAATTTATTGCTGGTGAGTTGTGAAGGAATTCTAATTTCTGTCAGTGTTTCCTCATCCACACTAGAAGATACGTAGAAGTATGTCTACTATCTCTGGCAACTTCTGATCCACCAGTCGTCATTTGAGCACTGCAACATGAGATTCATCTACTTCTTTTTAACACTTTCTACTTTTTGTCAATAAATGTCCCTTATCTCTTAGAGTTCCTATTGTCTCCTTTACTGACTTTTTGTTCTATATTTACTTGAAACATTTCTAATCATTTATCTTAACCTCTTTTGCAGTCTTGTAGTCATTCTCTGCCTTTGCTTTGTTCTCCCTACCTTTATTTTACAGTGACTTAATTTTGTTTTATAATATTTCCAGCAATTTATTATTACTTTTATTTTGTTCTAGATTTTTCAAATGCCCCTTTCTAATGATCTATGTCTTAAAGTTCATTGTACCATGTCAAAAAGCCCTGCAAATACACTCCAAGGTTACAGATATTACAGATAAACTGGTTTAAGTGATCAGAAACCAGTTTAAACCTGTAACAGAAGATAAGTTCAGTGCACATAAACCAGTTTCAAAATGGCCAAAAGTGGTGTGACATAAACCTTGTTGAATGTAGTATCAGACTTAACTGATTTGGCTCAAACTGGTTTATTCAATGTTTGTCCCAGACCCATTCCTGGTTTAACTTAAACCAGAGTCCCCCAGCATTGTGGCATGCTCTCTGGGCTGGGCTCTGCTCCAGTGGAGCAGAGATGGCCCCACCCCTCTGCTCTCTAGCCTGAGCAGTAGTGGAGACATGGCAAGACACCTGCTGGTATGGCCCCGTTAAGGCAAAGTGGGAAGGGAGGGAGTTAATTCTTCCCTGCTTCCCCTCCTCCACACCACAGCTAGGGTCTGCCTGTCAGGCAGGGAGCAGCAGAGGTGGAGAGGGCTGACAGACCCTGGTTGCAGTCCCAGGGGCAGATAGGGACAAAGGGAGGAATTAACTCCATCCCTGCCCCCTTCACCAGTGAAAGGATGGGGAAGGGCAGCAACCTCTGTCAGATTGCCCAGGAGGGGATTTATTCCCTGCCTCCCTTCCCTGTCTACAGCTGTCCCACCATGGCCCCATTAAGGTTGAGGGGGAAGGATTGGGGTTAATCTCCCCCCACTCCCACCAAGGGATAGCAGCTGGGGTGGAGTAGCCTCCTCTTCCCCCGCCCCATCAGTGCAGGGTGGGGAGGAGGGCTCTATGCAGGGATGCCTGGCCCCAGAGGAGGACTCTTCCCTGTCCCTGATGGGGAGGCTCTGTTCAATGCTTGGGGGGACTCTTTCCTTTCCTCCTCCCCCAACCCTGCTGCTGCCACAGGGCTGGGACTGGGGCTCTGTGCAGGGCTGCCTGGCTCTGGAGGGGGACTCTTCCTCATACTCCTCCCCACTCCTTGCCCCAGGAGGGAGGCTCTGTTCAGTGCTGGAGGGGGACTCTTCCCCCTTCTCCTTCTCCTTCATGTCCCACCACTGCGGGGGGGGGGGGCTGCCCATCCTGGGCATGGGGAATGGCTGACACTGAGCCACAGCCCCTGGGCATAGCTCTGCCTCCGTGGCCTGGCATAGCCCTGCTGAGCCCTGGTCAAGACAGGCACACAGCTGGGCTGGGCTGCAGGGGTTGGACTACCCCCAGTTATGGCAGCTCAGTGATGGGGAAACTGAGCTGTGTCACCAGCGCAGCCCAGGTCAGCATGCATGGCCAGCAGCTGGCTGGACAGTGGCCTACCTGGACCAGCTCAGAGGTGCTGGCAGGCCCAGAGCTCAGAGCTGCCCACCACAGGGTCTTGCTGCAGACCCACGAGCCCCCACAGCACCTCTGTGCTGGGCTGGGTAGGATACTGAGCTCTGTCAGCAGTGCAGCCCCACCCAGTCCAGGCCAGGCCAGGTCACAAGGGTGATGCCACCCCCAAGGGCTGTGGCTCAGTAACAGCTGTTCCCTGTGCCCAGGCTGGGCTGGGGCAAGCAGCCCCGCACAGAACACCCCCCTCCCTGCACTGTGGTGGCGGGGAGTGGGGGTGAGGGAGGAGGAGGGGGGAAGAGTCCCCCTCCCACACCGCAAAGAGCCCCTCTCCCTACCATGCGGCTGTGGGGGAGAGGGAGGAGAGGGAATAGTCTCACTCTGGGGCCAGGCAGCACTGTGCTGGGATTGCTCCTGGCAGTAAGAGAGCTGCTGGGGAGGGCAGAGCTCTCCCCTTTTCTCCTCTTCCTCCTCCTTCCCTGCCACAGGGGTCTGGCCTCGCTCCCTCTTCCCACACCCTCCAAACTCCACAGGCCAAGGTGGGGGTTTGAATCCCTCCTTAGTCATACTCAAACCTGCTGGTGCCTGGCTATGCCCCCCGCCCAGCTCAGCTTCCCTGTGAAAGGGAAGGGAGGGCAGCTATAGAGCCCTTGGGCTTCTAGCCTGAGCCACTGCAGGCATGTGCCTGCATTTCTGAAATGAAAAGGGACTGTCTATTCACCTGCAAACTGTTTCAATCTTTGCAGGTTAGACTAACCTGAAAAGATTGAATCAATTCAGGCTCAGGCTTTTTGAATGTCTGTCCCTAGCCCAAGAGATCTTCTAGCCCATCTCACAACAGGATTAACTTTAACAAAATCATTTTTGACATGTTTTTCCACCTGTTTTTAAAATCCTCCACTGAGAGACATTCCCTTGGAAATCCATTCTAGTGCTTATCTATTCTTACACTTAGAACTTTTTCCCTAATATCTAACCTGTACTTCCTGGTTTCAATTTAAACCCATTACATTTTATTCTATGTCCAGTTGTCATAAAGGACTCTTTAGCTTCTTTCCAATAATTTTCTACATACCTGAAGACAGATGGCATGTCTCCCTTCAGTCTTCCCTTATCTAGATTAAACAAATACACTTGTTTCAATCTTTCACCACAGGATATTCTTTCTAAACATCTGATCATTGCTGCTGCTCTTTGTATTTTGCAAGTAGTCAATATCTTTCTTAAAATATAGTTCCCCAAACTACACTCTAGCTGAGGCTTTATGAATGATGAGTTGAATGAAAGGACAAAATCATGCCTGACATGTGACATTACTGTTTATGCCTACCTATATAACTGTATTAAGACATTGTCAGTTTGGGATCCACTATAGCCCTAGATCCTTTTCTGCACAACTGCTGCCTTGTCTCTGATTTTATATTTTTGTCAGTAGATTATTCTTGCTTTGCATGCATCTTTATTGAATTGCATTTTGTTTATTCAAGACCATTTCTTAAATTTGTCAAGATTATTTTGAATTCTAATCCTACCCTCCAAAACACTTGCAACTCCTCTGAACACAGTATTGTCACAACCCAAAGTTGTGGTTTTTTGTTTTTGTGTGCTTCGGCACCGCTAAATTATGTTCCCACCAAATTGCAGCTTCTTTACACGGTGGAGTTTTCTTTTGCAATAGGAGAACCCATGTGCAAAACAGTATTTCCCGCCGTTTATAGCCTTCTTTGCATGGTGAATTCTTTTGCATCATAGTGATGCACGGTGCAAAGGAGTTCCTGCCATTTGTATTAAGATTTGCTCCACATTAATGGCCGATCTTAATATAGGCACATGTGGCAGCTAGCGATTGGCTTGCTAGCCGTATAAAGAGCTTGGGTGGTTTCCGCCCAAGTTGGAGAGAGAGAGAGAGAAAGCAATTGGAGTTTGGGAGAAAGAGCGTGAACATTTCTAAGCGCTGCTAATCCCTTCGAACCCAGCTTTTTTTTTCCTCCTTAAGAGGGCAATAGAGGGCCGATTTAGTGAACCCACGGAGTCTTAACAACTCCAGGGGCCTATTTACTGAACCCACGGAGCTTCAACCACTCCGGGGGCCAAACGGCTTCTAGCCTCTCCCCGTTGCCGAGCGCAATCCTAAAACGTATCCCTTTCCTTTGAAACTACCAAACCCGCGGAGCTTCAACCACTCCGGGGCCAATTACTGAGCCGAACCCGTGGAGCTTCAACAACTCCGGGGTCAATTATCGGAGTCCTCTAGTGAGGATTTAAGTGGAGCTGAGCCTGGAAAACTGTCCAGCCTACACCACGACCATCTTTGGTGTAAGTAAACAATCTTTTAATCAACCATTACGCGTCCGTAACTAATTCTAGCTCACCACCGGTCTTCTTCGACCCCGCGTGCCCGGGCTGCTGGCCACAGCCCGCGTGCGCAAAGACAGGTCCGCATATCGCTCCTGGCTCGCGCATGGCGACATGGACGAGATCGGGAGGCAGCCCGCACAAGTATCACCTGCACATTTATTAAATGCAGTCTTTATTTACATCATCCAAGTCACTGATGAAAATATCGAATGCCACCAGACCCAGGACCCATCTTGAAAAGAGTCCCACTTGATACAACATTTCAGCTTTAGACTGAATCATTAGTAACTAACTTTTGAGTATGGTTTCCTAATTTTGTATACATTCATTCTATAGTAGTTCCATTAAGATTATTTTACTCTACCTAGCTTATAAGAATGTGAAAATGTTATTCAAGCCATAATATTTTGTATCTACTATTTCTCCCCTATTTCTCCCAGCCTGTTACTCTGTCACACAAGGAAATAGGGTTGGTTTGGCATGATTTGTTCTTGACAAATCCATGTTAACTATTTCTTACTGCCTTGTTAGCTTCTAGATTCTTTCTACATTGATCTTTCTAGCTAATTGGTTATTATACTTTTCTGGTGTAGTAGTCAAAAGCTTCAATTTTCAAAATCCCACAACATCTGTTTTTACCAAGAGTCTTACAACTTCAACACAAGAACAATTTATCCAAGTCACATCATATTGGAGGCAGTGGGGGAGGTGATATGCACCTTTTTTGATTCACCTGAATCCAAACAAGAGCCTTACTGACTAGCAAATTACAGCAGGCTAAATCATAACCTGATGGAAACATGTTATACTGTTCATAACTCTGCCCGTTGACAGAATGGTAGACACATCTCCACAGAACAGACCCCATTCTATTCACCCCCGCACTACAAAAGCTCCTTTTTCCCTCCCTTCTTTTTTTTCAAGTCTTCCAATTCTGAATCCTCCTGAAATTCTTCCTTTGTCATCTCTTCTTGCCATTCATTTTCTGTTCTTTCTATTTCTCTACACCCTTAAGCAAAGAGAAGTACCTTCTCTCAGATCAAGCAAATTCAGTGTCCCTATGTCTTGACTTAGAAGTTAATATTCAACTGACCCACTACTGTCCCTGGTTTGGTGTAAACCAATCCTGTCAGCCTTTGATGGCTACAGTCAGTGTCAAGTTTATACTATCATCCAGAATTCAGAAGCTATAGGCAAATTTGCCAGATCTTCATAGTAAACTTCCCACTGTTCAATATTATCTCCAAAGTGTATTAGCATATTACCAGTTAATTAGCATAGCTCCATTTTCAGCTCTTGCTTACATGAAAAGTAACAGTAGGGAATGGTTTAGGTGGAATTAAAACAGCTAAAAGTATATTTTTGCATCTAAGAATAAGGACAAGAAATATCTGACTTCACAGGTCTCTGTAGGCCAATAACACGTACTCTGTGGCCCATTCTATGGTTGTATCAAACAATATCCTATTTCTTTGACATTATAATATTACTTATTTTCAGGTATTCAGTTATGTTCATAAAATGCCATTCTATTAAAAGTACATAATCAAAGTTAGCTTTACAAATATTCAGCTTTTTGTAAACTGTAAATATATTACAGATGAATACTAAAGAGATTTTTTGTTTGTTAGTCTTATACCAAAGATTTGCTGTAGAATTAGAATGTTTAACACATCACATTTATTTCATAGTTTCCTTAAATGGAAGTTTAGTTTAGAATATTAAATATTGTTATTTTTTCCTAGCGCATTTTAAACATTAATACTGCACTACACCATACTGTCCTTTGGAAGTGAACTTGAGTTCACAAAAGCTTGTGTTCTCTTTATATAGCTTATTTAGCTAGTCTATGAAGTTCATATCTACTCTGCCTTCTGTCTGACTTGAGACTAATATGACTAACTACCTCTCAATGCTTCATTTCACAACCTATCTGGATATGAATTTGTGAACACAGTCAGGAGTTGACATCCAGTTCATGATGTCTATTTTTTTTATGTTAGACAAATATTCTCAAACTTCTACCAAGATAATTGTCCCCTGTGTAATGATTCATTGAGTTTACAATCAATAATGGTCTTCTCCTTTAGAGTTTTATTTGAATAGTAAAAGCAACTTTGGAGTAATAAAAAATGAAGAGCTTGATAAAAGCCATCTGGACACTGCATTTAGATGAAGAATTTCTGTATTGTGACTCCAGTCATCTTTCATATCAAAGAGAGAAATTAAAACACTGATTACTAGTTCTAGATACTCATCTAAGAAAGCTGAATAAACACTTTCAGAGGTTATATTAAGAGCCACAATATATCCTGATGTTAGGCAAGCCGAAGATAATATGGTAGAGAGAAAGAAACAGGCCTGGTAGACAGTTTACAGAGCTTTTTGTTTTGTATTTGAGATAACATGGTAGAACATTAATGACAATTCTAACTCATATTGTACAAAGGGAATTCAATTGTAGAGTATGCAGCTAAGTCATGTCATCATTCTGAGCTCATAGTGCCATATGGCCAGGCAGATGACCATAGAATTTACCTGTGTTCCAAGATGCCACAAATCTATATTTGTACTGCATAAAACAAGGAGGACACAGGACGAGACAGAATCCTCCATGGTCAGGATACCTAAAAGAACAAAAGTAATCACAAATACCCAGACACTGATCATTGTGCTAATTATACTGGGTGGAAACAACATGCTAGTTCTAACATGTCAGAGATTCTTATTAACAAATGACCTTGCAACTCAGTGCATAGAAAAAAATCCAGTTGGACTGTGTGGATTTTAATTTAAAACTATCTGCTGTTGGTGACTGATAGTCAAGAGGTATTGACAGGGGGCATTTATACACATGCTCCGGGAGTGGGGGTGCTTTAGAGTGGCTCCAAGTGCCACTCTAATTAAAGTGCCCAGAACGTCATGTGGATCAGTGTCCCTGCACTGAAAAATGGCAGCAGGGGTGCTTTAACTACAGCTTGTCCAATGAGTTTTAGTTAAAGTCCCCCCACCACCATTTTTCAGCATGGGGATGCTGATACACATGATGCTGGAGTCAGCTGGAGTGCAGTAATTACCACTGTCCAGAAGACTTGATTAACTGAATCTGCTTCAACCTGCTGTAATTACAGCATGTCAGAGCAGCCTCACTGCACGTGTGTAGCCACCCAGGGTGCCCAGTTCTCCAGTGTATATGTAGCTGTTAACATTGGAGCAAACAGGTGTTAAATATGGTAAATCTTACACCGTGCAATAAGGAAACATGCCTCCAAAAAGCATATAATTGGTCACCTACATCAGCATTACTCCTCTCTCTCATCCTCCCTTGTCAACAAGCATTTAAAACAACTTCCCTCTTCTTAGAGTACCAATTCACTAAAGTCAGTTCAAATTTTGCTTCTGCAAGTGCTACCCATCGACATTTGTTAAGGGTTTTAGGCTCAGCATCCCTCTCAGCTCCCAGTTCCCTTTATGCATAAGAGTTTTCCAAGTCCCTGCTAATGATAAGCCTCTCTAAATTGTCTTTTTGAGCCATAATCCTAAACTCAGAACTTCTTTCCTCCTGGTGCATAATATCTGTGGCCCACCTTCATTATCATCTATAGGCTTTCTAGCATAGCCTCTGTTGAGAAGCTTTTTCCAGATCTCTTCCTTACACAGATATAAGGCCTTCATTACCCTTCTTCCAGGAACTGTTTTAATGCAGACAGACATCCCTACCCAAGTAGAGTTCAGTCAAATTCATTTCCAAAATCCCTTCTGCCAAAATCCTTTCTCCCTATCACAATGCAAAAAAAAAAAAAAAAAAAAAGTACTTCAGAATGATCAGGAAGTAATCACCTGTCTAACAATAGGCCCTTATTCTCAAGAGCTATGGACAGACATTAAAAAAGCCTGAGCCTGAATTGATTCAATCTTTGCAGGTTAGTCAAATTTGGCTAGGCTGAACTGGTTTGTAACCATACAGACATCCCCTCTGAGTGGATACAGACTGAGGAAATTCAGGCATGTGCCTGCAGTGGCTCAGGCTAGAAGCCGGGGTGCACTAGAGTAGCCCTCCCCTCCTTTCTACACTGCTAAGCTGAGGGGGGCATGGCCAGGCCCTGGCAAGACACTGTGATTAGGTAGGAGGTCCCCCTCACCTCACTGTTGATAGTAGAGCAGTTATCAGCATGTAGCACCCCTTTATAAAACAACACCTCTCTCATTAGTTCAAGCTCTTCTTAAACAGCTTTTTCCAAGGAAGGAACACAGGGACATTACCATCTGACTTGTTGATTAGCTCCAAAAAGTCCTAAGTGGACACTGCCCTGTATGCCTTTGTCCTGTCTGCCTTACACAGACACCTCTCAGCATAAACTAGCATACCACATGCTGGCTACAGTTTCTGCTGTGCATAAACATTGTGGGGAAAATATTATTTGGGGAAGCTGAGCCCCACCTGACCATCGTCCCTCCATCCCACAGGGCTGTTGTCGGGCTAGCACATACTGGTGCTATATGCAGCGGTGGAAAAGCAGCTGCATGCTGAGCTGTGCCAGGCACTGTGGGACTGTGGTGATATGGTGCTGCTGCTGCTGTTGTCAGCTGCCGCAAAAAGTTTTGAGGGGCTAAGCCCCATTACCCCTGGCCTTCTCCCACCTATGGTGCTGTGGGAGGGAGGGGGGATCCCTGCTTGAGCAGCGAGGGGACAGGGGAAGCCAGACAAATGCTGCTGTACCTGCAAGTCTGCTGGAGCTCCAGTGAGGGAGCAGAGGGGAGGGGCCAGTCCAGTTCTCTGGAGCAGATTGCCCAGCCCAAAGAGCATGCTGGGATGCTGGGGGTCTCTGGTTTAACTTAAATCAGGAAGGGGTCCGGGACAGACATTGCATAAACCAGTTTGATCCAAATCAGTTAAGTCTGATATTATATTCAACCAGGTTTATCTTAAACCAGTTTCAGTGATTTTAAAACTGGTTTATGTGCACTGAATATTGTCACAACCCAGTGATTTTTTGTGCCTCGGCACTATGGAATTTCCTGGCCACATGAGAGCTCCTTTGCACAGCAGAGTGTTCTGCTGCAATTAAGAGCCTGCGTGCAGGAGAGTTCCCGCCAATTTGCAGTTTCCTTTGCAGGATGCATTTCTTCTTTGCAACACAGAAATGCACGGTGCAAAGAGTTCCCACTATT
>NW_005842778.1:67081-69473 GCF_000455745.1 Alligator sinensis | reverse complement strand
TTTATTAGGTGTTTTATTGACATTGTCTGTTATAGGAGAGGACGGACCAACTACTAGATGAGGAAGGTCCCAAGCAGATGTTCTCCAATCAGATGATGATCAGCAGTTGTTGTTATATGTTTAAAGTTATTATGTTTTATAATTTATTAAGAAGACCGGTCTGTTAAGTTGTGTTATATATATATATAAAATGGTTGTTAAAGCTTTGCCAAGTCAGTACATCCCGAAGCAAGAAAGCCTTAAGATGTGCTCATGTGTCTGAAATTCCAGTTGTGCCGTCGGCAAGGGAGCATGTCACAACCCAGTGATTTTTTGTGCCTCGGCACTATGGAATTTCCTGGCCACATGAGAGCTCCTTTGCACGGCAGAGTGTTCTGCTGCAATTAAGAGCCTGCGTGCAGGAGAGTTCCCGCCAATTTGCAGTTTCCTTTGCAGGATGCATTTCTTCTTTGCAGCACAGAAATGCACGGTGCAAAGAGTTCCCGCTATTCGGATGCAAATTTGTGCCCTGCTATTGGCCAGTGCTAAATTATTCACACGTGGCGGCTAGTAATTGGCCCTGGCCGTCTGAGACAAATATCTGTTCTGTTACAGGTTTAAACCAGTTTCTGATCACTTGAACCAGTTTATGTGTAATGTCTGTCCCTAGCCAAGCTGTTTGGTTCATCCTCCCTGAAACCCTAAAGGTTCATGCCTTGGAACAGGGGAAAGTGACCTCATATTTTAGTAGCCTTAGAGAGATTACATCAATTTTAACCAGAGAATTAGCATTTTATGGCCACCATTCAAAAATGTTCAAGGCTTTGCACCTTAGACCATAATTTACAACTGAATTCAAAAGATTTCAGCACACTATTTAATATTATACTTATCACAGTAGTTTTGAAAACCAATCCAGAATGCCCAACTTGGATTCTATCTAGAGCTAGAGCGTTCTCGCAGCATTAAAGCACCAATGGAGAAATTCTTTTACATAAACAAGTCTAAAAATACCTTGTGGAGCCAATAAAGCAGAGCAGTTAAAATCAAACAGCCTGGAAAGAGACACTTTGTGGGTGGAAATTTGAGGAAAGGAACTTTGAATAGCTTGAAAAGAAATGAGAAGAGACTTTTAGAAAATTTCCACATCATATATACTTCTCATTGGCTGCATCTACATGAGATAATGACTGCACAGTCGTTACCAAGCAGTCATTTAGTAGCTGTATAAGCAAGTACTAAATGACTGCAGAGTAACAAGAGTTACTGTGCAGTAGCATCTCTAAATGGCTTTTTTGTGATGTTGGTTGTGCAGTAACTCAAGACTACTGTGCTGAAGTGTCATATCACGCTTTCTGTGCAGTAGTCACAGGCTACTGTGCAGTCAGCATCTCATGTAGACACAGCCATTGTCTCCTGTGCATGGTTGTGTGTGACCCATTCCAAAGAAGATTTCAAATAGATATTTCAGTTACACAAAAAACCTACAAGCATATTTGGGCCAGGCTCTGAGAAGAGATGAGCATTCCATTTCCTAAAAGGGAGAAAATGAGTATGTCACTCCACTCTGCAGTTCTGGCAGGAGGCCGGCTAACATAAGTCAAACAGACTGGAACATGGCACAATTTAGACTAAGTTTGTGGCTAAGTGGTCTTTAAGGATTCCACTAACATGCATTGAGCTTTTCCTAGAATCCAGGCAGGCAGTTTTAACAAATAGTCTTTTGTTGCTCTTATTGGCTATTCATCTTACTCTGCCTCACCTTAAAATAAATGCATCTTTTGTTTTATCTGCTCTGGATTAAAGCTGAATATTTTGCTTGGGAAAATGCTGTTAATGTTCTTGAGTGTATGGTGTTTGCCTGCTTGTTTTTTCCCCTATTTATTTATTATTGTTGGTTTTATCAGTTTTCTAATCTGGAAGCAAATAAAAAAGGCAGAAAAGGGAAATAATTGTCTCAGACTTCACAGTGGTAGATACTGAATGAGAATGTAGATATTTGGAAAGATTTCTGAAACCAGTTGCTGAGATAAAAAGAAATTGTCCTCACACACAGACTAAGGGCAGCAGGACACTGAAAGTGAGCATTGGATAAGAGGGCTGGAGCAGCTGATCCCTAGTCAAAAAGAGTTCAGAGCAGGACCAGGTAAGGGGAAAGTGAATGTAGGTACTTGAACAGGGATGTAAAGTGCCATATTTACTCACATACAACACATACCTCCCCGCTAGAAATTTGCCTACCAAAAATGGGGTTGTGTGGAAATTGACTTTTGTCCAGAATAGAAGCATGGAAATATTATAACATGGCTGCTGTTTCTCTTCCTTCTCTTTCCTCCAGTAGCTACAAGGAGGGAGAAGCAGAGCCAATGGCAGTAGATTTAGGCGGGGGGGGGAGGGTCACATCCCACTTCGA
>NW_005842778.1:66010-67050 GCF_000455745.1 Alligator sinensis | reverse complement strand
CTGCTGCACCCGAAATTTAGAACAGCAGTGGTGTTTCTCTTCAAGCAATGCTGAAAGAATTAATTAACTTCATAGGTCATTAGAATCTACTTGATTCCTGCTAACTGCTCCATAGGTGTTAATGTCCCTCTTTCCTTTTTAATGGTCTCCCAGAGGGAGATGATTCTGATGCGGGGAAAAAGGGGGAAAGGGGCCAAGAGGCTTCCTTGGCTGACCAGAGAAATCCAGAGCAGCCTACGGGCTAAATGTGGGGCATATAAAAGTGGAAACGGGGAGAGATTACTAAAGAAGAGTATACCTCCTCTGCTCGCACTTGCAGGGAGGCAGTTAGACAGGCCAAAGCTACCATGGAGCTGAGGATGGAATCCCAAGTTAAGGATAACAAAAAATTGTTTTTTAGATATATAGGGAGTAAAAGGAAGGCCCAGGGTGGAATAGGACTGCTACTAAATGGGCATAAGCAATTGGTGACAGACTCCTCAATGAGTTCTTTGCCACAGTGATCCTAAGCGAGGGGCAAGACAAGTCTCTCACTGAGATTGTAGAGAGGCAGCAGCAGGGCGCCAAACTACTAAGTGTAGACCCTGAGATGGTGCAGAGTCACTTGGAGGAACTGGATGCGTTTCAGTCGGCAGGCCCAGATGAGCTCCATCTGAGGGTACTGAAGGCACTGGCTGATGTCATTGCACAGTCACTGGTGGGAATATCTGAACACTCATGGTGCACGGGCCAGGTCCTGGAGGACTGGAAAAGGGTCAAAGTGGTCTCCATTTTCAAGAAGGGGAGGAAGGAGGACCAACGCAACTATAGGCCAGTCAGTCTCACCTCCATCCTTGGCAAAGTTTTTGAAAAAATTATCAAGGCTCACATTTGCGAAAGCCCGGCAGGAAAAATTATGCTGAGGGGAAACCAGCATGGGTTCATAGCAGGTAGATCATGCCTGACTAATCTAGTCTCTTTTTACGACCAGGTTACAAAACACCTGCACGCAGGAGTAGGGGTTGACGTCGTTTACTTAGACTTCAGGAAGGCCTTCGATA
>NW_005842778.1:61771-65111 GCF_000455745.1 Alligator sinensis | reverse complement strand
TTTCCTGCCTATGCAGGGGGTCGGACTCGATGATCTATTGAGGTCCCTTCCGACCCTAACATCTATGAATCTATGGTCTTGATATTTCACTAATCTTGCTGTCTTAACTATTCCTGGACTCCCTTTTCCTATTTCACAGTCCTAGAGACTGCATTTAGCTCTTTTCAAAGTCCTAGATCCACCCATGTACTCTATTGTTTAGCAACAGGTATAGGTTCAGATTTTGGTAGACCGACCACCCAAGGGTTGTTTAGCTATGAAAGGGACTATAGCATTTTGCCTGAATAGGAAACTGAAGATTCAGCTCTGTCCCTACTCTATGCAGCCATAACCCTGAAATAATCTTTTTTTCTACACTCTACTTTCCCCAAAACAAGGGTTGTATCTTATTCAGAGGAAGAGGGGGAAGGGAGGGGCAAGGGGTTGTATGATATAAAAGAAAATATGTTTCTTAGCTGCAATCATATAAGAAGGTTGGTAAAAAAAATTTCTGTACATGCTGTTTTCTGGCACCATTAGAGTAGTTAGTGGTATTAGTAAAAGCAGCTGAAAGCTACAGAAAGTATGGAAGAGAACATCAGCAGAAGATAGAAGCATTCAAGGCCTAACAGTGTTGATACAAAGAACTAGCAGAATGATCAATAAAAGTAGCATCAAAAGCAAAGCAAAGTGGGAAGTCTAATAGAAACTAGTACATAAACAGAATAAGTGTGACAAGTGTTCTACATAGTCTGAAAAGTCTGGTCATTGTTTAAAACTGTTAGAATATATTTCTTTTTAAATGCAATTCTTATACAGTATAACCTCATAAATCTGGCATGCTCAGGACCAAACACCTGCCAGAAATTTGAAAATTCCAGTTTTTTTAAACCGGAGCAGTGGTCGTTCGCCGGAGATTTCTGGATTTTCCCCCTCCAGATCCGGAGGGCCAAGCGGGGGTGGGAGCAGCAGCCGGTTCCGGAGCAGCGGCCACATGAGGAGCAGCAGTGCAGAGTGATGGTTGGCAGTGACAGCCACTATGTGCAAGCTTCCCCCTCCATGCCTAGGGGAGCAGAGGGGAAAGCTTAAAAAGTGCCAGATTTTTTATATGTGGATTTATGAGGTTACAGTGTACCTATATCTAAGGGGAAAACTGTGATATCATAAAAACAGAGAGAGAAAGACATAGGATAGCAATAAACAACAACTTATATGATCAGAATATTGAACCAAAAATTTAAAAACAACATACTAAAATAAAAAAAGCCCTTTATTATTACAGTCCCATTCACAAATCTTTATCTAAAGCAAAATGAATTTTTACTGATCAAGATAAATGATGACATATTAGTTAGGTCTAGTCCCCCAGTCTCAGGCAGACATTTGTGCTGGAAGTACATTCTGCTGTTACCATGCGAACAAGCACACCGCTCCTTGTGTGTCATCTGATACCAATAAAACTTGAATTGTAATATAAATAATTTTCTACATATGTTTATTTAGAATAAATAGTTTTATTGGTATGCTCAGAATACTGAAACAAATTTACAATCTCTCTCTCTCTCCCCACCTCCCTCACTTCTCTTCGCTCAAAATATATAAGAAGGAAGTTCCACCCCCATACCCTTTAACAAAGTCTTTTGCTTGGAAAATTGCTTTGTGCATGAAATGTATTTAAATATCATAAAACAAAGAGCTCTCTGTTCATTTCAGCTCCATCAATATATAGAATAAGAGTCAGGTTTTTTAATGGAAAATAAAATGTGGTATGAGGAACTAAATAGATTTTAATTCTTAAAAGGGAATGGACAACAATAACAAATTATTTAAAGAGGAAAGTTTAAAGTATATGTTCTCTTGATCATGTTGTTTCAAAACATGAGTAAGAATAAACTAATGCCATGGTAAAAATATGTATTTTTTTTAGCATTTGTCAAAGGCTTTCACATATCTTACTGCCTCCTATATATTATGGAGCAAGGATTCGGATTTTACCATGCAGTGTCAAGCCTTACTAAGAATAATACCTTTAATCTAATCAATCCATAGCATATTTATTAACTATAACTGGCTAATAGTACAGTTCATTATTTTGATTTTGCAACTATGGAAGAATTAGAAAAACAATGTTATCTAGATGAAATACTATGAAACATTTCTATGGGACTTGTATGTGTGTATTTTAAATACTAAGTGAAAGTGTAAATCTCCATCTTTGGCTCATGTGCTATCACAGAAGAGTCCCTGTGTGGACTCTAAGAAGCTTCTAAAGAAGATATGCATATATGAGTCAGAGGTTCTCTAAATGACTCAATGCATAACAAATGTTAAATTTAATTTAATTTAATTTAATTTTCACCTCCCCTTATAGAATCTATATGGGCATGGTGTGGTTATATGACCAAAGACAAAGCCAAATGAAGTAAAACAGCATGAGATAACACATAAAAATAACAGATTATATCCTGTAAATACATGCCAGTGGGACTTCTTACATAATCAAAGTTTAACAAAGCAGTTTAAGACAGTGCTGTCCAAGTAGCAGCAGCCCAGGGACCACGTGGTCAATGAGAGGCTAAGTTGTACACCCCGGATTCCTGTATGACCACCACTCCCCTTATCACTCCAGCTGTAACAGCAGCCAAAGCCCCTGAGCTCCCCACTCCTTCCTACAAGTTCAGAAGCCTGCTGTCTTCCCAGGGGACATTGAGACATAGCATAGGAAGTGGAGGATGAGGTCAGGACTGCATAGAAGTACAGTGTAGTAGTATAGGGAGGACCACCCATGTGAGCATGTAACTCAGCACGAAATGCGTACACAACACCCATGGGGCCCATGGATCATCATGGTTAGGCCTGCACATAGCTCCTGCCAGTGCAGCCCACAGGACTGCGGCCAATGGCCACTTAAAAACTGGACACCTCAGGCTTAAGAGATCAGAGGGGGGTGGTTCCAGGGTTGTAGCTAGGAAAAGGTGTTTGAGATTGGGTGTGCTAGGACAGGGGAGGATTACATTATCTTTTCTGGAGATTCTGTAGGATAACAAGGAATAAAGTAGCCTGAAAATATATATATATTATTTTGTTCTTGAAGCACCTTGTGTGAACTCCAGAGCTAGAAGGGGTCCCTGGAAGTGAATGTCAATATATGCACTGTGTATCCTTCAAGATACACAGAAGTCACATTCACTGGGTAAGAAAGCACACTTACTTTAAAAAGGTAAAAGTTTCCCCTTTCTCACCAAAAGGTTTATGGAACAATCTGACCCAATGACAGGATCTTGAACACAATGCAAATCAAGTCCAGAATATTCCATCCAAATAGCTAAAACAGCAACAAGAGAAATGTAGCTACATTTTA
>NW_005842778.1:45486-61740 GCF_000455745.1 Alligator sinensis | reverse complement strand
GTAGGGAAAAAATGTCAAACAAAATGCTAGTTCCAAGTGTTCTGGAAGGGAAGTAGAAACTGTGCAGCACTGAATATTCACACGTTATTTCCTTACAGTTTTCTATTATAATTTGCAGGTGGAATTAATAGGTATTTATATAGTCCTTTATTACTAACTAATTATATCTGAAGACAAAAAAACCCCATGGACTTCAGACTTAACAACTGCCAGTATTGCTTCAAAATAAATCTGGTTTCAAGATATCCAAGAGATTACTGTCATTCCATTCCTTAGAAGGACAGCTGTAGCCTTAAAATTCTTTCATCTGAGTAGAAGATTTGTTAATATGTTTTTTTCCTAATTTATTTAAAGTTATGGCCAGAGTTCTTACTGTATGCACTCTTACATTGTTAGGTCCAGCATTGTTATATTATTAGATAAAGCATCTGTCACCTGTATGAAATCCTATTGGAAAGGTATGGGCTATCTCCATGATTTTTGGAAATAGTTTATAGCTACATGGGTCATCAGATGATCTGAGTACATACACACACACACACACACACAGCTTCCTTTTCAGTGTACAGTTCTGAAAACCACCCACTGCATTACTGACAGATTATCCTTTTCCTGTAATATTGTATATAATAATGGATATTATGTATCTTATTTAATAATTGCATATATATAATTTTACTTTGTTTCCATTGGTTGTAAGACATGGAAGAAACAATGCAAAAAAGGAGATTATCTTTACTTACGAAGTGTTAAGTAATTTTAGACAGCATCATTTTGCGTATACTTCTAAGCTCTACATCTGCCTCACTTCACTCAATGGCTGCCTCGCTTCACTCAATGACTTTCAGCATGAAATATCTGATGAAGGTGCATAAAGTATGAAGCAATTATATCGTGCGAATGTACATGCTGATATCAATTAAAAGATTTTATGATGATTATAAAGTATAGTGCAGTACTAAGAAGGAATTACTACAGAATGAGCCAGAATTAGGAACTGCCTTTTTTCTTGATGTATATATATGAACTTAAAAAAAAGAACTAAACAGACACCTGATACTTCATTATGACTGAGCAGAAACACTAATTTTTATGGCCAGATTCTCTAACAGTGCATTAGTCAAATTAATCATCTCTCCAGATAGTTATGGGTATACTGGCACCCTGCACTGAACAAAGGGTTCATACCAAAAAACTATGAACCAACAGAAATTGTATTTTGATGCTCAGCAGTGAATATCTACAAAAACAGAGCAAAGAATAACTTTTATACAAAAAACTTTTGTTTAAGAAGCCATTCTATTAATAGGTCCATTCTTTTAGTACCACTTGCAGTCATTTAAAGAATCTTCTTTATTATAATTAATATAATTTGGTTTGGTCCACACCCATTCAATTGCATCAGAATGAATTAAATTAAAAATTAGCTGTATGTTTCATTGAGAGTTTAGCATTGTAGAAATAATACTTATGCACACTAATTACTAACATGAGTTTTCTTCAGTAATGGCCGTTACCCTTATTATTTGCTATTGGTGAATATTTACATTAATAGGTTTGGGTTTGCAAGAATGATTTGGAAACATGCCTATAGTAGACAACGGTCAATCCTTTTCCTACTGTATGTGTGAGAGGTCACCAGGACCTTTAATTACGGCTGTACAAAGCTTTGGGTAGTGATTTGATTCAGAGGAGATTTGGCCTGTTTTGACTCTGGCCCTTTAAGGAAAAAAAACAGAGAAAAGCCCCGGGACTCACCACTCCTGCAATGGCCTCAGGGCTTCAGGGGGCTCATGCAGAGCCTCCCACGTGGCGCAGGGCAGCAGGGGACAGTGGGGATCATCTCACGCTGGCCAGGAGTGTTGAGTCTGGGGTTTTTTTCTTTTTTTTTTTTTGTTTTTTTTGTAAAGGGCCAGAGCCACAGTGGGCAGGACAGCCATTGGGGTCTGGAACAGTAGAGGGGGGTCGGGGGGCTCATGCAGAGCCTCCCATGCAGCATGGGGTAGTAGGGGGCAGCAGGGATAGCCCCCCCACACACACCCTGAAGCATCCAGTGAGTCGAGGCTTATTTTTACCAAAGTGCCGGGAGCTGGGGTGGGCAGGGCAGCCATTGCCGAGGCTGGGAGAGCGGGTTGGGGAGGGGCCTGGCCTGGGTGATTTGGAGATTCAGCAGCAGCCGAATCTCCAAATCAGATCTGGCCAAATCGAATTGGGACAGTGATTTGAATCACCAAATCGAATCAGTGTCCCCCGAATCACCCGAATCCAAATCTGAAGCGAATACCAGCCACTTCGCACAGGCCTACCTTCAATGCATATACCTAGGTAGGAGAATAGAGGGGTGGAAGCTGCCCAGACCTTCATCCTCCCTTTAGACCACTGCAAACAGAATCCAAAGACCAGATGTTCAGGCCTTGATGGGTGTCAATCCATATGTGTTTGAGAGTTGAACCCAGGTCTCCCACATGGCAGACAAGGGCTCTACCACTGAACCACAAGAGCAAGTAAATACGTGCATAGTGTCTGGCTATTAGGAATGGTCTGTCACATCATTCCTCTTATGGCAGCTGTAACATGTAACATTGAGGCTGATGAAGCTTAGTAGAATATCCTTGACACCAGAACTCTGGAGTTCAGGATGAGTCACAATTTTGCTGCTTTTAGGTGACACCACATTTTCTTTTCATTATGAAGACATCTCTTAAAAACATAAAAGGAAATTTACCAAATTAAATGCATTTCCCTCAGAGAAATTGAATCGGTGGGGGAAAAAGCAATGAAAGATTGTTTGTTGTTCTTCTGAGGGTATTGATGTGTTTCTATACATACCTTATTGGCGTTCACTTCAGGATGCCAGTTTACAACTACTTGTTTTAACAAAGCAATCACAATAAAGAAATAATGTACAGGATATCTAGGTTACTTCTCATGGCTCCATCGTGTGGCTCAAGTACTGTATTGCATCCAAGCCTGATTTTTTTTTTTTTAATACTAATATGTAAATAAAATTCCTGTTCTAACCAGGTGAGCTACATATCAATGCAATTTACTACAAAAAGCATCTGGGCAAGGTCAACATGATTCTGAAAAATCAGCTCTTCATTATATGTTAGTGTAAGAAGCTTTTGCAAGGCAAACACCATTAGAAAGACATCACAAAAGCTGTTTTATTCCCAGGTACATATTCTGAGGGAAGTCTGACATCAAGGTGAGACTTTCATTCCCTTTCAGTACTCAGGGGTTATTCTGTAGGAAAAACAGTAAAATGAGACATACAAATGTCAGTTGTGCCATACTGTTCATCATTGGACATGGGAACTACAGACATGAAACTACTCCCATCTCCCTGATGTGTTCCCAGTTAGTACTCCGAGGCCTTTGACTCAATAGTTTTTTAGGCTTATGAACTGAAAGCAAGGGGGGGAATTAAATTTATTTATGGAGAGCTGTTTCTGAATCCTCTGAAACCTGCCTTATATAAAAAATAGGGGATTTAATCTGGGTTGGCAACAAAGATTTATTGATAAATGACCACTTAGAAGCCAAATGGATATGAAAATTTAACAATTAAAGACTCTACACAAATAACTTGGAACGCCTTCCCATAGCCAGTGCTCTGCATGCAAGGCACAACTGATACATTGTTCCAGGAAGTGAAACCTTTTTTTCTTTGCTCATAGGTTCAGCACTTCTTTTTAGATGTAACCCTATTGCTTAACATCCTCAATATAACTTTATCCAAGGAGGTCAGAATTTTCAAGGCCTATGATGTCTACAAGCATGAGGAGTGATCTGTCAGCCCCAGGCATTTGGAATTCCTTGCCTATTGTGACACCAGTATTTCAGGAATATGCTTGTGCCTCTATTGGAATTGATATTCACACTTGTTTTGCAAAATATTAATTCCCCAGACATAAGAATCAGTAATATATTTTTTAGTCTAAACTATGCAGTAGCTTAAAAGGGTGCATCCCGATGAGCACACACGTGAAGTTTGCAGTACTTCAAACTGCACACTGTTTGAGGCACTGCAACCATTCACTGCACTGATAATTTGCAGTCTGGTGGGTTTTTTCTGACACTAAGAGATTCTGGTATAACAAAAAAAAATCTGCTAAAAAAGTGGCATGATGCATGTGGCAACAGCATGCTCCACCAGAAACAGAGACTGGCCAGCCAAAACCACATTCTGGCTGCCAGCCAGGCTCTGAGCAGTCAGCTCAGTGCTGCTGCTATACCAGGAGTGCTATACCAGGAGGCTCTCAGGACCCCACGTAAGGCTGCTGGGGCCAGCCTAGGTGCACTTTCATGAGAGGGTGATGGATGGGTGTAATGATATCCCAATTGATGGATGTGTCTGTGGTTGCTCAAATAGTTCTGATCTCAATTGGGTGGATAGTATGGAATGGCTGAAAAGTCACCATTCAAGGCAGTTAATGGGTGGTCAATGATACTTGTACCCTGTCTCCTCCAGGCAGCAGAGTTCTGCCACCAGGGGTAAAGCAGCTGTCTCAAGTTCAACAGAGGCCAAGATTGGGGTCAAAGTGGTACATTGTGGGATGCCTCGAGGGCCACTGGGCTTTGTCCCCCAGGATGATATTCCAAGACAAATGTTCAGAAATGTTGTAATGTCTCAAAAGAAACAGTTACTACTTTTGGACTAATTTCTACAAAATTATCTTGCCAGCATATTGATATTTCTCTATATCTTTCATCATAGATTAATAGATTGTGAGGCTGGAAGGGACCTCAGAAGATCATCAGGTCCAGCCCCCTGCACCAGGCAGGAAAGACAATTGGTGTCAGGTGACCCCAGCAAGGTGACCGTCCAGTCTCCTCTTGATGATTTCCAGGGTAGGCAATTGCAGCACCTGTGCAGGGAGCTTATGCCGCAGTCTGGACACCCTGGTGCTAAAGAAGTTTTTCCTGATGTTGAGCCTGAAATGGTCTTCCAGGAGTTTATGGACATTAATCTTGGTTTTCCCCAAGGGTGCCCTGGTAAACAGTTGTTCACCAAGCCCTTGATGTACACCTCTGATGTAGCAGTAAGCCACTATCAAGTCTCCTCTCAGCCTTCTCTTTTTCAGGCTGAAGAGTCCCAGGTCCCTCAGCCTTTCCATGTATGGCTTGCCTTGCAAGTCTCTGATCATACAGGTAGCTGTTCTCTGGACTCTCTCGAGCTTTACCACATCCTTGTTGAAGTGCGGTGCCCAGTACTGGATGCAGTACTCCAGCTGTGGTCTCAATAATACCAAGTAGAGTGGAAGAATCACTTCCCTAGTTTTGCTGGAGATGCATCGATTGATGTATGACAGGGTATTATTTGCCCTGTTGGCCACAGCGTTGTACTGCTGGCTCATATTCATACTGTGGTCTATTATTACCCCCAGGTCCCTTTTATTCATAGTGCTGGTCAGTTTGGCATTGCCAAGCCAGTAGGTGTGTAAGGAGGTTTTTGTCCCCAGATGGAACACTTTAAATTTCTTGACATTGAACTTCATTTGATTCCATTACATCATAAAATAGGTGTCATGTAAGAGGCAGCGCATTCTAAGAGGTGAGGCACAATAATCAACCTTATTTGATTATTGCTATGCCTGCATGAGAAGATCATTTTGTCTCAAAAGCTAATTGAAAAAAACCTTATATTATTGTGGTTTCAGGAGTGAAAGCAATCAGCCTTATTCTTTTATAGCAAATGTGCAGTTTGTTATTTGTGCCATCCTGTATGCTTCCAGAAACATTTCTCTAAGAAAGTAAATTATTTCTTGACCTTTTGGCCATCATTAGAGAAACTAACTACAGTGATTACATAAAAGCCTGGAGAAAAATTGTTCTAATGGAAAATCTAACAGTATTTCTCACCAAATATCCTGAAAACATACAGAAAATAATCTGCAATCATCCACTTAATGAATTGGAACCAAATCTTAACAACTACAACAAATGAAACCTCATTGTCCCAAACCTAATTATGTAGTCACCTAATTAACATTGCTTAGCTAATTAATTAATATTAGTGCACACATTTTTCTATCCCTTTCTTTTATTTTCTATGAGCTATTATGTATATGTGAATGTGCTGTTAATTACATGATTCATTTGTCTGAATCTTTATTAGAGATAAATTATTAATACCAATAACTACTTCAAACCTGCTGTTTTTGTAAACTAAATTATGGGCTCTAAACTTCTGTATAGTTATTCTTTTTTGGCTTTCAGGAGGTATGGCATGCTTTTCAGATTACCCTGTAGATGGGGCTAGAGAATGAGATAGGGAGTCCTAAAACATCAAGGGACCTTTGCACAAATACTTTTGAACTGTGAATTAAAAAAAACAACTTAACAATTTTCCATTGTCATTTGTGATAGAAAATGCACAGAAAGTGTAAAGTCTGCCAGTAATGGGTCCTCTGTAGCTCAAACTGAAACTATCTAATTGCTGTTATAGATGATCAGGACTGCTTTCAGCATAATATAAATGTGCTATTGAAACAGGTAACATTGTTTTGAGCATTTGGATTTAGCTCTTTATTCATAATGGAAGTGATCATCATAAGCCTGTGATGGGTCAGTCCTGGACATCAGATGCCGTAATGATGTAACTCTTTTTTTCAGTGAGCTTAGGACTCCTGCTTGAATAACTCGTGATCAGCCATTAAGACTTGCACAAAACTCCAGGACTCAAGAGGAAGCAAACATCCTATCTTTTCTCTGACAGACCTAGCTCACATTCCTCTGCAAGCTATTTCTTTTCCCCAGGTAGCCCAGGATGGCAGATCATCTGAAGACTTCTTCATTCAAATACAAGTGGTAGTAGCTGTTGCAAGAGTCCTGGGGAAGTAGCCATAGGTGCCCGTTGGACCTTTCTACAGAGCCATCCTTTTATGATGTATGGAAAAAACAAATGAAGAAAGGAAGTCTGACCCAAGGCAGAGGCACAACAAACAAGTTTTTTGCTCTGGGTAAAACCCTGCCTGAGCACTAGGGTGGGCTGGTTAATCTTATGTTGGTCTTATGGTATAAAAGGAGATCCCCTGAGCAATCAGAGAGCAAGTGAATAGAGGCAGCAAGCAGGACAAGCAGTTTCCAGGCAGTCTGCTGGTCAGTTCACAAGTTAATTGGTCCCCCTCACTCTTTGAGGGGAAGCTTTAAAGCTTGATGTGAGGAAGCTGGGGAAAATTCCTTGGCTTTTGGGGGCCAAGGAATAATAAACAGGTCAGCTTCCAGGTGAGTTTGCTAGGGAAAGTGTTATTGGAAGAAGGGCAATCAGAGGGAGGAGGCAGATTAAGAGACCCAGGGAAATGTCTGGAGGATGTTGCAGTGCTAGAGCCACTGACAGTGCCTCTGCTTGCACATGTGAGGTTTCTGTCCAGGCAGGTCCACTCACCATTGAACCTTCCACCCAGGTCCAGATTTGGTGCTGTGGGGACTACAGCTTGAAGGTTTATTCTGATGAAGGCCAGGTGGGGGAGTGCCTGTGATGTGAGCGGTGCCTCCTGTTGGTGTCTCTCAGAGCAGGCAAGAGAGCTACAGAAGGAGGTGGTGAGGTCTTGAAGCATCTTTTGCCATGAGGACTTCATCAGTTTGATGCTGGAAGAGACCTCCAGGACTGTGGAGGGAGAACTGCCAAAGGCAGTTTCCCCGTCACAGGTTCTGGTTCTCAAGCAGTGCGCAAGCAATCCAGTAAATTTTTGGAGAGTGTTCAGGACAACTTTGAGGTGCAAGTGCTGGAGCGGCTGACTGGGGGCTGTGATCTTCCTGACTTGCTGTTCACAAACAGGGAAGAATTGATGGGGAATGAAGTAGTGGATGGCAACTTGGGCAGCAGCAACCATGAGATGATTCAGTTTAGGATCCTGAGGAAAGGAAGGAAGGAGAGGAACAGAGTAAAGAACCTGGATTTCAGAAAAGCAGACCTTGACTGACTTAGGGAACTGATGGGGAGGATCCCCTGGAAAGCCAGCCTGAGGGAGAAAAGATCCAAAGAGACCTGGCTGTATTTTAAAGTAGTCTTGTTGACAGTGCAGGAACAAGCCATCCCAATGTACAAGAAGACTAGAAAATATCTCAGAAGACCCTTGTCTTAGCAGGGCACTCTTCAGTAAGCTAAATTACAAGAAAGGAAGCTTACAAGAAATGGAAACTTGGACAAACAACTAGGGAATAATAAGAATGACTTGGGCATGCAGGGATGAAGTCAGGAAGGCTAAAGCGCAATTGGAGTTGCAGATAGCAAGGAATGTGAAGGGTAGCAAGAAGGGTTTCTACAAGTATATTAGTAACAAGAGGAAGATCAGAGAAAGTGTGGGTCCCTTACTGAATGGGGGAGGCAACCTAGTGACAGAGGATGCAGAAAAGGCTGAAGTGCCCAATGCCTTTTTCACCTCAGTCTTCACAAGCAAGGTCAGCTCCCAGACTACTGCAACTGGCAGCACAGTCTGGAGGTGAGCAGCCAACTGTGGTGAAAAAACAGGTTAGGTCCTATGTAGAAAAGCTGAACACACACAAGCCCATGGGGCCAGAAAGGATGCACCCAAGGGCAGTGAGGGAGTTGACTGATGTGATTGCAGAACTGCTGGCCATCATCTTTCAAAACTTATAGCAATAAGGAGAGGTCCCGGATGACTGGAAAAGAGCAAACATAGTGCCAATATTTAAGAAAGGGGGAAAGGAGGATCCAGAGTACTATAGACTGGTTAGTCCTACTTCAGTCACTTGAAAAATCATGGAGCAGATCCTCAAAGAATCCATTTCTAAGCATGTGGAGGAGAAGAAAGTGATTAGCAACAATCAGCATGGATTCACCAAAGACAAGTCATGCCTGACCAACCTGATTTTCTTCCATGATGAGCTGACTGGCTCTGTAGATATGGGGAGAACAGTGGATGTGGTATATTTTGACTTTAACAAGGCTTTTGATACGGTCTCCCACAATATTCTCACAGGCAAGCTAAGGAATTACAAGCAGGATGAATGGGCTGTAAGGTGGATAGAAAACTGGCTGGATCATCAGCCTCAGAGGGTAGTAGTCAAAGGCTTCATGTCTAGTTGGCAGCCAGTATCAAGTGGTGTGCTCCAGGGGTTGGTCCTGGGGCCATTTTTGTTCAGTATCTTAATCAATGACCTGGAAGATGGAATAGAGTGCACCCTTGTTGCAGATGAGAACAAGCTAAAGGAAGTAGTGGACATGCCAGAGGTTAGGATTATGATTCAGAGAGACCTAGAAAAATTGGAGGATTGGACCAAAATAAATCTTATGAGGTTCAAGAAAGAGAATTGCACAGTCCTGCACTTAAGATGGAAGAATCACATTCATTGGTACAGGTTGGGGGCTGACTGGCTGGGCAGCAGCTCTGCAGAAAAGGACTTGGGGGTCACAGTGGACAATAAACTGAATATAAACCAGTAGTGTACCCTTGTTGCCAAGAAGGCTAAGGGCATACTCCACTGCATTGGTAGTGTTGCCATCAGGGCAAGAGAAGTAATTATTTCCCTCTTTTCAGCACTGGTGAGTCCGCATCTGGAGTACTGTGTCCAGTTTTGCACCCCTTGCCCCCCTCCCACTACAGAACAGATAGGAACAAATTGGAGTGAGTGCTGCAAAGGGCAATGAAAATGGTTAGGGAGCTGGGACACCTGATTTATGAGAAGCTGAGGCATCTGGCTTATTTACTCTAGAGAGAAGACTGAGAGGGGATTTAATAGCAGCCTTCAACTACCTGAAGGCTGGTTCCGAAGAAGATGGAGCTGAACTGTTCTCAGAGGTGAAAGATGACAGAACAAGGAGCAATGGTCTCAAGTTGCATCAAGGGAAGTCTAAGTTAGATATTAGGAAGAGCTTCATCACTAGGAAAGTAGCAGAGCACTGGAACAGGTTACCCAGAGAGGTGGTGGACGCTCCATCCTTTGAGGTTTTTAAGACCCAGCTAGACAAACCCCTGGCTGGGATGATCTAGTTGGGGCTGGTCCTGCTGTGAGCACGGGGTTGGACTAGATGACCTGGAGGTCCCTTCCAGCCCTAACTTTCTATGATTCTGTGTCCCAGGGACAAAAAAGACACTAGCTGCTGCTGCATTGGTTTCTGCCTAGCCCCAGCTGCTGATGGTAGAACTCTAGAAAACACAAGACAACTGCATTGGCCAGGTCAGGGGTCTTCTACAAAGCATGAATTGAAAGGCTGGATAATTTTTAGTGAGAATCTGTAGCTGATACTAGCTAGAGACTTTTCCTGGACAGCGTAAAAGGATAACAGAACGTTTAATGTCACTGTCAGCATCACACATGCTGCAGATTGAGCAGTTGTTATGCTCAAGTACTAAATGACTGCACTGTAACCGGCATCACTACACGGTACCGTCGCTGCATGGCTTTTTCCCAACACTACTGTGCAGTAACTCAATATGTAGCAAAACCCCCAGTTTTATTTATTTATTTTAAAAAGAATTCCCTCCCCTTCCCCAATCATTTCTGACTTTTTCTCTCCTTCTCTTTTCCCTATAGATAAGTATAAGTAAGCTAAGATGTAGGATAAGCTTTAAACATTTTTATTTTGGTAGCAAGTTTTGGGTTTTGGATATCCACCATTTTATATTGTATTATTATTAGGTTTGTATTGATTTTTTCTGTTGTATATTGTATTATTTTCATTTTCGTATTGATTTTATTGTTTCATATGGATATGGTATGGTTTAGGCCTGTGTTTGTAAGTGAACCAAAGTCAAGGCAAGTTTCCATTTTATATGTCAAGTCTCCATCTTCTGTCCTCTGCCTGGGCATCACATGTTACAACTGTATGAGTCACGTACCCCTCCCATGTAAATTGGTTCCCCAAAGAATTAATGTGATTGGGAATGAATGAAACACAATGGTAGCAGGCCTCTACTGAATGGCCTGTAATGACTAGGCCATCACCTCGCACTGATTCACCCAGGAACCACAGACCTCACACAGGAACAGAGACAAGACCAGCATTTGAAAGACAAAGGACACTGCAAAACCAGCAATTCTCACCATTACAGACACCTGAAACTGTACATCCCTGCATAGAGCACACATGCTCAGTACACCAGGGGATGACCCTTGCCTGGGCATGCCTCCTGTCACTAGGGTCACACAAGGTCTGCCCCTATTAAAAGGGGCAGTGAAGACAGACCCAGTGGGAAAGCCATTTCCATCTGGACCAGCACCATGCCACACCACCTATCCACCCAGAGCCTATCCACCTATCCACCCCTGCTGGGGACCCCATCTGGGCAACACCTACTGGACAAAGGCCCCTTCCAAACCCTCTCTACCCCCTGCTGCCATTGTGTGTGTGTGGGTGAGTTTGTGTGTGTGGGTGCAAGGGAACCTGTAAGACATTATGTCACCATCTCCCCTGTTCAATAAAACCACTGTCATTTGCAACCCTGAATTGGGTCATGTTTTACTGAATCCCAGTCCCTTCCTTATCTTAAATTCCAGCCTCACTCTCTCTCTCTCAGTTCCAGCCCCCACCCCTCTCCACTAGTTTCCCGATCTCCTCTCAATTCCTACTGCCTTTTCCCTGTGACTTTCTGCTGCCTTTCTCTGCTTTTCTGCTTCCCCTGCTGCCTTGCAGTCTCTCCTGCTGCTTTTTCTTTGATTTTCTGCTGTCCGTCTCTCTGTTTTCAGGCTCCCCCACCCCGTTGCAGCTTCCCAGACTTCTCTAGCTGCCCCGGAGCCATCCTCTGGCTCCCCCAAACCCAGAGCCCCTCTTTAACACCCACATGTTCCCTTAGTCCCACTTTCCCTCTCCAGCACCTACCTTTTCAGCTCCCCTGGAGCTCTGGCTCCAGTCCCAGACTCTGTACAGGCATGCTTCCCTGTTCTGCAGGCTTTGGGCATTGTCTTTTAAATAATTAAGATCAATTAACCTGAAGTTACCCCTGAGCTGCAGTTCTTCAGCCCAGGCCCCTGCAGTCTGTGGTTCTAATCCCAATCCTGGTAACTTTAAATCCTTACACTTCTACTTTCTTACCTTAACCTTTCTCCAGGTATCCCAAGTACATCAAGCACATGCATACATACACATCACAACACGCAACTTAGGAACTCACCTGTGTGTATGTGTAGGTGGGTGGTATGTGTGTGAATTAGTAAATACACATATATATACATATATAGATATCATTGTGTGTGTGTCTGGTATATGAATCAGTGATCCATGTATGTGTATTGGATGTGCAGGTGTTGGTAACTGGTAACTGATTCTGTCTAAATGTGGTGTGTGTAGCGTGTATGGGCTTAAACTGGTGATAGGTGTGCATGAACCTAGACTGGTTATTCTGAACGTGTGTGTACCTGAGTTGCTAGTGTGTGTGTGTGTGTATACATATATACATATATTGTATATATATATATATGGCATTGTGTGCATGCTATATGAATTAGTGATCTGTGTCTAATTTTCGGGTGTATAGTATATGTGCTTGAATTGGTGATAAGTATGCATGTGCCTATGCTGGCTTGGATGTGTATGTCCCTGAGCTGCTACTGTGTGTGTATATGCACCTAATTGATTTGTGTGTGTTTTGTGTATGTGCAATTGTGTCATACCTTCCTGTCTAACAACACAATATTGAGATCCTGAGAGTTGGCCTGACCCCCCAGGGCAACAATTATTACTATGCAGTAACATCACTGTATGGTTAGTGCCCAGCAATATTACTGCATGGTAGCAATGAGCTACAGCATAGTAACTCATTGCTACTGAGCAGTAGCATCTTGTATAGACATGCCCACTTGCCCCATAATCCACAGCACCAGTTTTACTCCTTAGCCAGAAGGCCCCATCCTCCCTGACCCCACAATAGAAGTGAGATCATCCTGTGTAGTAATGACATCATTTCAAGCCTTGCTAAGCACTTGAGTCACTTGGCTAAAGGGAATGCATAAGAGGAAAGCAACTTCACACCAGCCTGATGAGGAGGGCGCAGGCCTCTCCCACACATGCACAGGTCTAATTATATTTCATGGACAGAGCACAAGACATGAACCAATCATACAAAGTGCACTGTTAACTTGTGAACCTTGGACAATGCATACTGGAGTCTGTATTAAGCAGGGTCACACACAAAAGATACAGCTTGACTCCTTTCTGTATTCAATTGTCTTCAATGCTGCATAGATGACATTAGTCTAGTTCTTTCATATCTGATTCTTTTTGTTAGATCTCAGCTTTTACTTTTCCTTCAGTTAAAAACAGCATTGTGGATACTCCAGTGCACTTCTCACCTTTCACTGTGCTAATATTCTTTTCAACACCATAAGATCTTCCCAGCACCTCATTTTAACTTACAAGTCTTAGAGACAAACTACCAGTCCTTGCAAGTACTATAGCTCCCTTGATGTGCTTCCCTAGACACTCCTACAGGTAAGATCAATATCTTTATTTTAGAAAGAGTGATTGTGGTGCTCATGAAGGAGAAAGACTAATGGCTGTAGCTTGAAGCAGATCTACAGCAGAGAGGCATTACACAAGCTTCCATTCAAAACTGTGCCAATGGCTGTCAAACTTACATCTCTCTATTATTCCACAATCTGGGGCATTGTGGAATAATACATGTGCTCTGGGAGTGGAAGGGGGTGGGTGGGGGATGGCGCTTTAATTAGAGCAGCTCTTGGAGCTGCTGTAATTAAAGCACCCTGAGTATCACATGTATCAGTGTCCTCAGGCTGAAAAATGATGGCAGGGGCACTTTAACTAAAGCCTTTTGTGTCAATTGGTTACCCCTGTCCTAAGCATTACCTGACAAAAATCTACCTCTTTATGGTCTAATGACTTTGTAACTATTTTCTGATCAGTGGAACAGCTTCAGTCAAAATGGCGTGCCCTCACACACCTATAAAAGTCTAAAGCTGATGACTGGGCCATTTGACAGGAAAGTGGGAAATGTGGATTTAAGCCCACCTCCCACCACACCCATAAAAACTTCCCCAGGAGAGGAGAGAACAATCACAGGCTCCTGTCTTGGTCTAACAAGTAGGCTACGGTACTTAAAAAAGTCAGTTATAGCAACACCGCTTCTTCTAACTACTGTATCTTAAATATATATATATATCTCCTGTTTTTGCAAAAAGGGTCATAGGCACTTACCTGAAGGTTAAGGTTACAAGATGTGAATTACAATGGAGTCCTAAATAAAGCCTCTAAACCCTAAGGAGAGTAGAGATTTAAGCCATACCTTAAACATTTGTATTTTCTACTGACTAGCTTCCCAACCAATACATAGTATGTGTTAGGGTGTCTAAGAGCTCAAACTGTCTCCATGCAGCATATGAGTAGACTTGATGCCTAACACAGGGTTCTGGATTTTACTACAGGACTCAGGCACCATGAGTGTTGCAACATTCAGCTTCACAGTACCTAAATCCCTTTGTAGAATAAGCCCAAGCAGCTGTACTCCTACTGTATAAATACCCTACTTCAGCACAAATGTAAGTAGGTAAATCCCTAACAGTTTGCCAGTATCCTTTTTATTGCCTCCTCTGCATTAGGTCACTAAGGAACATTAGGCATTTATAGACTTAATTAAGGCAAACCGTTCTTGTAAGCTCCTTTTTACCTACCCCAATATAGCAGAAACATTGCCTTTATTGGTACCTAAAGGCCTAATACCCATAAAAGAACTAATGGGGGAGGTAATAATAAGGTTATTAGTAAGCTGTAGGGGAATTTGCATAGGTGCACATGTGCTTGAGTGAAGTGTTATTCAGTAGAGATTGCCTAACCCATCTGGGCAAAAGGATATTGGCAAATTGTTAAAGAGTTTGGACAATTATAGGTGTGCTGGAGTAAAATTATCATGTAATAGAGAATATGGCTCATGAACAATACTATTGGTTTTTAAGACAACCTATATGGTAGTGATTGCAAGTAGCACCCCACTTGCATGCTTGCTTTGAGTAAGTTATGTGCATATAATTTTAAGCTCTGTATTACTTTTTGCTGCCACTATTACATCACTATTCAAGTCTAAATGAATAGTGATTTATTAGTACCAGTAAAAGTCAATACAGAGCTTAAAAGGAACATGTTTCTTTTTCCCAGCTTGAAAATTCACCATTGCCACTAGGTATTGTTTCTTCCCACAAGAAGAATGTATATATTTGTGCTATAGCCAAGCAAATGTGGATTTTTTTTGCCTTAATCAGGTATACAATATGTTATTAATAGCTTCTATTAACATCACTGCGATAGATGATTTGCTTAATAGAAGAAGAAGAAACTTCTTCATTAAAGTTGGTGACCTTCCTTGGTAAGAAAAAAGTGTTTAATTGTGTATGGAAAAGTACACTTATTTTTGGACAGTTCATTGACTGATCACACTTTTAGGAAAACTTGACATTTCATGAAAAAGTGCAAATATGTAATAATTTTTTGGTGAAAATTATCTTTCACTTTTGACTTGTCTCACAGGGTCATCTTCTCTTGGTACATAGTAGCTAACAATTCTGCTATTCATAACTGTGGCAGGGCACCGTTTGTGCCTGCCACTTTAAGATCAGAGCCAAACAGCCAGCACATGCTTGATTACACCAGCCATTTTAGATCCCTGGCTGCCTATATAAATAGTTCAGTTGCCTGCTGGCAGGCCAGGCAGTAACATTGCCTTGCTGCAGGGCTGCTGGTATCATCCTGAAAGTAAGGGAGGAGCTGTAGGGGATGGTCTGGAAGCTCCTGGTCCTGGGCATGACTTAAAACTGCACCCTGCTGGGAGTGGGTGGCCTGGTGAGGCTCTCAGTAGTATGGGAGCCCCCAGGAAATGCCAGGCCAGTTACCACCCTGGTGAAAGGCGGGTCGGGGTACCTTAACCCCAGCTCCCACAACCTTAACCCTCTAGTAGGGCCCAGAGGGCACACCACAGGGGAGAGAGTGGGGCTAGAGACTCAGGCCTAATCAAGAGAGTACCCTTGACTGGTCAATGCTGGGGCCAGGACCATAATGGTCAAAAGGGCCAGTGGCCCACTGTGAGGGACGCCCAGAGCTAAGAGGGCCTGGGGTTTCTGACTGGCCTTGGAGGTGAGGCCAGGGCCTGTATGGCCAAAGGTCCTGGGGGGACCACACCCAAGAGGGGAAAATAGTTTCAAGGAGCTAGATGGCCTAAATGAAGGTGGGGTAGGCTGCTGGAATGGAGGGATCTTGGAGGGGTCCTGATTGGAGAATTCTGGGGCCCAGTGTGGGGCCGGTGACTGTAAGAACAATGGATGCCATCTGTGAAGCATGGCTCC
>NW_005842778.1:37785-45455 GCF_000455745.1 Alligator sinensis | reverse complement strand
CTCAGATAGCGCCCCCTGGTGTCGGGGCAAGAAAATGGGTTGCCTCCCACCTAATTAAGATCATTAATTAATTAACAACAAGGCAGGCGAGAAGGCGGGCAGTTGACCCAGAAACAGGTGGGCAGGCCAAAGGCAAATCGGCCATGTTCCAATAACAAAAGTGAAAGTAAGTAACGAGGTTCTTTTTTCCATGTTTAAATAGAAAGGATGCATAATTTAACTAGTGTGGTGCTCTGAATTTGAACCCAAGAAGTATAATATGGTTGATGCTAGTAAAATAGAGACCTACCCAAGGCAAAGCAAGACATCCCCCTGAACAATAATACTTTTTATTTCACTACTCCTGAATTTTCTGGAAATTTCACAATTTCCTCTCTCATTCATCTTCCATCTCTTCCCTTGATTTGACTTTCCATCATTATAATAATGCTTAGAACTTACTATAGGGTTGGGGGTTTTCATCTTCAAATGTATATGCATTGACTAATTTCCCTTATTAACATATAACACTGCTGTCTGATTATAAAATCCGAAATACTGTAGACTTGAGAATTCTCTAATAAATATATCCTTGATAATCCTTCTCAAATTTATAGTTGTACACCTCTTTTGATGTAGATAGATTTTTAGCTTTTGGGTTGTATGCTGTCAGGTAATAAGAATTACAGTGATTGCTGAAGTTCTAGACCAGTTCTTTAATCTCTTTAACAAATGACCTGTCTCTTCCCTTGTTTATGAAGCCTTATGTTTGTGCCTCCAGCCATGTGTACTGCTGATGAGTACTAGGAGAAAATTAAAGCAGCTGCAACTCCTTCAGCTACTGCAGTCTGGGTTTGTGCACTTTTCTTGGTCCCCTTCCTTAAACCTTTAGCTGTGTTTGTGGTTCCTTTGACCGAAGGCAAAATAAACACCATAGTCCTTTACCCAGATGTACTAAATACTGTGGGGTGGTTGTCTCTCAGAGGCCTCCAGAGCAAAGGTTGGTCCAAGACTTTTTACACTGTTGAAACTAAACCAGGTATATAACCTGTGGAGTTCAAATACAGTGCCACTGAAAGACTAATAACAATTCCTTTATTGCTACTCTGCACAGAGGAAGTTGACAAGGCAAATAAATGTGGCCTCTGTTCTCCCATTGTATTTATTTGATTTTTAAAAAACTTCAGAGGTAAAATGAGTCAGAATTTGCTAGTTTTCCAAGGGTGTACTTGGTAGAGGTACATGGAAACATGGAAGATGCCGAATTTTAGCAGATTTTGGATTTTAAACTTCATTGCAGAACAACAAGGAAGTTTTTTTTTTTGCCACCCTGCCTGCCATCTGACACCTTCAGGGAAGGAATTCTATCTGATCAACACATCAAAGAGCTACTCAACACAGCTCACAAAGACACTCATGGACACAGAGGGACAACCTTCCATCTTCAGCTCCCTCTGTGCAAAAATGAAGTTTATTTCCTACCTATGGGGACTTTTTACCATCTTGTACCATCTACACTTTTCTCAGAGCCTGATGAAGGGACTTTGATCCCGAAAGCTTGCAGAAAAGGGCAGTTTTCTTGCCATTTTCCAGTTGGTCTAATAAAAGATATCATTTTGGAACCAAGAGTTCTAGTTTTTTGTATGTCTAGTTTTCCAAAGCATTTTGTTTCTAAGATGGTCTAGTATTTGCTGTAGAAATTAGAATCATAGAAAATAAGGCTTGGAAGAGACTTCAGGACGTCATCTAGCCCAAACCCCTGCTCAAAGCAGGACCGTCCCCAACTAGATCATTCCAGCCAAGGCTTTGTCTGTCCAAATCTTAAAAACCTCCAAGGATGGAGATTCCATAACCTGTTCCAGTGGTCTACTACGCTCTTCATGAGAGTTTTTCCTAATATTTAACCTAAGCTTTCCTTGCTGCAACTTGAGTCCATTGCTTCTTTCTCTGTCATCTGCTGCCACTGAGAACAGTCTAGCTCCATCCTCTTTGGAACCACCCTTCAGGTAGTTTGAAAGCTGCTATTAAATCCCCACCCCGCCTCAGTGGACTCATCTACATGTGTACTTTTACTACACATTAAAGCATCACCACTGAAGCCCAGTATGCTGTTAGCCTTCTTTCTAACAAGAGTACACAGTTGGTATCAGCAACAAATTTTTTTTTCTTACTGCATGATCTCTAGGAGTATTCCAGGAGAGGAGCAGGCCTGCTGTTTCCTGAAGATATTTAATAAGAATATCATCACTCCTGCTTCGTTGGCATCATCCACTCCCAAAAAGACAACAAAGATGTCAGAGGTGGAGCTGTATGTGGGAAGGGACGTAGTGTGGGGATAAAGGGCTTCAGAAGTTCATTCAAAGCATTTAATTCCTGAGATTCTTCCCTCATTAGCTGTATTCATTTTTTTGACAAATTTGAGGCTGGTTTACTTTGCAGTTTAATTTATACTTCCGCAAACATAAAGATGTCTAATTTCTATCTCTGTAAGTTAGGGACTATTTAATAGTTTTGCCTAATTCAATGGGACTCAGGTTGACTATTTGGATGTCTAGGCAGTACAAACTTTATTTTTAACAATAATATATCTAAGAACACTCAATAACCAATAGTAATACACTAAAACATTATTTGAGTTTCAGTTGAACAGAAGATCCTAAATAATATTAAATGTGTTTTTGGGTTGTTTTTTTTCTTATAAGGCATAAACATAAGCTGAAAATAATTTCCAAAAGTACAGTGTTTGTCCTTGGCTTGCAAAAGCAAAGAAGGAAATCACAAAAAAAAAACTCCAACTCTCAAAATGAAAAACCCCTATGACTGAGTTTTGACAAAGTCAAACCTGCCCTGATTTCTCTAATCATTTTATAGGTAAACATTTATTTAGTTATTTCTCGGTACATCACCATCGATTTTATATGGTACTAGTCTCACTTTTCGTCTTGGTTCCTATCACTGTTACATACACGTAGTGTGCCACTAAAACTCATTATGTGTACTGGCGAACATGCAGCTTGTGCACGCTGTATCATTTTTTAATCAGTGGCTCTTCACCTCCACCTTTAAGGTGTCAGAAAAGGGCCATGGGTTGAAGAATTTATGTCTAGTCCTTTATATGTGAGAGAGGAAATGTGAAGCCCTGTCTCTGGCAATGTCATCACTCCACACAGCTTCAAGTACCATCTCTATGCTGACAAGTTCTATCTTTCTATCTCCTTGATTGAACTATCTTCATCCATCTAATCCCACATCTCAGCCTGTCTCTCTGTCATGTCCACTAAGAAATCTTAGGGCAGGTATTCTTCCTTTTTCATATATTATAAAGCCAGAAGGGACCACACTACACTTGCCATCTGACCTTCTGCATAACAGCCTTGAATTAATTCCTGTTTGGGTTTTTTTTGTTTTTTTTAGAAGGTAGGCTCTAATTTAATCTGGATTTTAAAATTTCCAGTGAATGAGAATCACACACAACCCTTGGTAAACTGTCTCAGTCATTGTTAAAAAAAAAAATTCCTCCACAGTTAAACACTTATTTGTCTAGCTTTAGCATCCAGCCTCCAGAATTTGTTGTGACTTTTGTCTGCTAGATTTAAGGCAAACTAACAAACTTCTGTTTCCCAGTTACTTTGTTAGATACTAAAGGCATCCAAACACTGAATAAAATGTCAAAATATGTTTGCAGGTGACAGTGAAATAGGGGAAACATAAATAACTGAGGCAGTAAATTCTCAGATTGAAAACTAGTGTTCCTACAAAGTGAGAATATTTTAATATTAGTATGGAACAACATTTCCACACAGAAAGAAGGGGCTCTTGTTCTCTTTATTCTTATGTGGCTTTCTCCTTGATTTTCCATTGCACCATACAAAAAAAGTCACAGTGATGTGATTCCATAGAAATATTAAGCAATGCTGATGTCCCTAATGGAACTACTGCTCCGAGGGAATATGCATACCAAGATAAATGTTGACATTATGCATAGGCTAAGATCTGCACAATTCAGCAGCACAGGGTGTTCAAGTTCTAGCTAAAAATACAGAATAAAAGTAAGTAGTATAAATATACATTCTAGAATATCAAATGCCTACAATTCTAATATGGGCTGAGAAGACAAAGAGGGTTCCTAAAGTTATTCGTTGCTATTGTTGTTTTGTAGAAAAGGTTGTTCTTTTGAAAAGAATCTCCAGGTCCTAGCCCAGCAAGCTTTGGGGTGCCTTTAAGTTAGAGAGAACCTAGGCTTCTGGGCTTGGATTCATCTTTGTTTCTTGCATTAACTGTGTCCCCAAAGTGTTGAGTTCCCCTTTTCAATACCTTGAAGGATTAGATAAGCCTGCTCTCTCAGAGAGCTTGTCTCATCTCCTTGTTCTGAGCTTCTGTTACATAAATTGAGAAATTAAATTTGTTTTTTGACTTGCCCTCTCTAGCTTGTATTCACATATGTGCTTGCCTCTCACAGATGATAGATACTTTTACATAACACAAACAAATCCCGAGATATTCTAATAGCTGGAAGTGTTGAATCTGAAGTTAACATCAGAGGACTATTCATTTTCTCCTGCTTTTCAATGGCTTTAAGCACACATTTTGGAGTTTGGAGATTTTTAAAAAATCTATAATTTTGACTGTTATTAATGCACCTTATTTTTTTGGGAATGCACAAGTGTTTTTAAAATGATCATTTAACCTCTGTAATGTAATTTGCTAATGATTAAAATATATTTTAAAAGCTGGTTCCCATTCACTTATTTTTCCACATTGCAAAATACGAAAGATTTTAACTTTCCTCTGATGGAAGAAATATTCTTGTGATTTAGATTCTCTATATCTTCACCAGGATCCCTCCCTCTTTCTCTCTTCCTTACACTTCATGACACTGTTTTCCTTATTCTTGCATCAGTTAAAACAGATGAGGAGTGCTCAGAGTGGTGCAAGTAAATCTGCAGAGGGCCATGAGGACTGAAGCAGGTGACACTGCAAGGCTTGGGTGCCCAGGCCAGGGGCACCAGGCCACAAGGGGAGTCTGTAGGCAGTGTGGGAGAAGAAACCCCAGCAGGGAGCATCATGCTGGGACAAGCCAGACCATCAGAAGGGCTATGAGTTATTGAAGCACTGGGGGCCTTGCAAAGGAGGGGAGGTATTAGGAGTGGCCTCACTAGAGCTGGGTGAAAGACCCCTTCCGGTGGATGGGTCCCAAGACCCTGTTGAGAGTGGGTGAGGGGACCCCTGTTCTCCAGGCTTGGGGAATGAATTCATAATTAGACTTCTATGTGGTTGAGGTTCTGAGTTTATGTTGAGCTTTATATTTTTATAAATAATATTGTTCTTATTATTTTAGTGTTGTTAACCATGATGTTGATGGGTTTGAGAGACTGAAAAAACCTTTGGGTCAGTTGGGTCATATTTTTAAGTACTAGGTTTAACCCACTGGGGTGAATATTATTGTATTCATTGGGTCACGTAACTCATTTCTTGACTTGGAGATAATGAAAGTTATTTTGTAATATCAGGTATTCAATTCTTTCTGGCGTTTAAATGTTTTAAGTATATTTTTAATAATAAAACTGTATATTGTTAAGTGTACACTCATGGGGTTATCTCTATAGGGAAACAGAGGGATCCGCATGTAGAGCGGTGACTTCCCTCCCTCAGCACCCTAGCCTGTCACCGCTTCCTCTCCATTTGGCTGGGAGGGCACACCCTCGGTGTACCCAGGTTGCAAATAGCTCTAAAAAATCTTCTTGATCCCCTCACCCTGCCTTTTGAAATGGTGTTCCAGCCTCCACCTGTGTAAAAGGGCGTTCCAGATATTGTGTAGTTCTGAACAAATATGCTATCTGGAAGAGCCATTTTAAAGTAATAATTTGCAATTGGGCCAGAGTGCCATGTTGTAAAACAGTGCAGAATGTCATGTTGCATTAGGATCCCAGAGGAAGTGAAAAAGTAATTTAAGAAAAGTTTTAAGTTGGAAATATCTGGGGCTCCCCTCTCCAAACAGTTTATTTAACCTAATTGACCACATACATGTAACTAATAACCAATAACCAACCTGAATGTTATATATGTGTGTGTATGTATATATATGTGTATGTATATGTGTGTATGTATATATATATATGTGTATGTATATGTGTGTATATATATATATATATGCGTCTGTGTATGTGTGTATGTATGTATGTATGTATATATATATATGTGTATGTATATGTGTGTATATATATATATATATGCGTCTGTGTATGTGTGTATGTATGTATGTATGTATATATATATATGTGTATGTATATGTGTGTATATATATATATATATGTGTGTGTGTGTGTGTGTATGTATATGAGTGGCATTTCATTTTAAATCATGGAAGAATATGCACTTTGGGGCTACTTTTTTTTAATTGAAAATTGGGGATTTTTTTAAATCAGAGAAAAAGGCCAGAATTGGGCCTCATGCTACCTGGACCCCTGCATAGACACCCCACTGCTTCCAAGCAAGAGACACTGGGGGCAGCTTGCCTCTGGTGGGTTGGGATGATGGGGGGGCAGAACATCAGGACCGGGTCTGCACAGAGGTGACCCTGTAGATGCCACAGTTCAGCTATAGCTGGCAGGTACCCGGCCATGTGCACCTGGGGTGCTGCAGTTTTTTTGCCTTGTAGCTACACGGTCCTAGAGTACTAGGGTTGAGGGGGACTAGGGCTGCATTATGTCTAGATGGCTGTGCATGATGTCCCAAATCCTCCTACAAGAGGTGACAAGCAGGACACACTGGGTGACATGCAGGGTGACAAGCAGGACACACCACAGCTCCTCAGTGTACATACTTGGGCCTGGGCAGTGGGGTACCATGGGAGGGTACAGGAAGGCTGGGATGCAGGGGCATGTGCAATTCATAAGAGAGAACACTCACTCTGTGTCTCTTCTGGAAGGCTCAGCACAGAGTGCAGGGGAGGCTCCACACTGAAATAGCGAGGGTTGATAGTGTGGTTGCCTGTGCTTGAGAGCCAATCAGGGGTGACCTGGGCACTCAGCTGCACTTCTGGTAGCCCAGGAAGCTCACAGGGTATGCTGGGAGGTGTCAAGGAGTGCCCCACACCTGCAGGTATTGCCCAGCACAGACTGCCTGTATGGCCCCCCCCCCCCCCACACCCCAGTCAGGGTGAATGTATATACTGTTTGCTTCTGATCCAAACTAGTCTGCTTACAGAAAACCACATAACTTAGATTGAGTTCTCTGGCTTTTTGAATGTCTTTATGTGGCCTTAGATTGACCTATATAACTCGCTTATGTAGGTTTGGCCACTCCTTGGCTGGACACACACCTTGCTGGCGTTATTTGATCCCAGCAGTCTTTCCTGCCCACAGCGGAGGGCCTGGACAATCCAGTTGCTATGTGTAGAGGGTGCAAGTGCACCCCCTATAAGCGCCAGTGCCCCTCCGTGAGCACCAGCCGAGGAGTGCGAGTGCCGGATGTAGGTTGCAGCCACTTCCAGAAGCCATATGGCCACTTCTGGGAGCAATGTGACCGCTTTTAGGAGCAGCCCAGCCACTCGCTGGTTGGTAAGTTTCGCCGTGGGGCGACCCCCACCCCAGTTGGTGAGATTGTCCATGGGCTCCCACCCCCAGTCGACGTGATTGGCTGCAGGGGAACCCACCCCTGGTTGCTGACTGGTTGCTGAGGGGGGGCATGTG
>NW_005842778.1:6718-37754 GCF_000455745.1 Alligator sinensis | reverse complement strand
CCCCCCCCAGTAAGACGGCATCAGTCACCCAGGGGACAATCCCCAATGATTTCACAAGGTCCTTTCCAGCCCTAAACTTCTGTGAATCTGTGTGGTAATGTATCCATTCTAAATTGATGTTGATGGAGTCTCAGCATCATTCTACAGCATCATACATTATAAGCAATTTTCAGGACAGTCCTTTAAATAAAGAAAATTTTTCATAAATAGACTGGTTTAGATTGCTTTTGATAACTTCATCAAGGAATTCTGATGCAAACAGTTTCTTCATATTCAAACTTAGCTCATTAGCAGGGATCCTGGTTTTCTCTGATTAAAAAAAAAAAATCCCCAATTTTCAGATTTAAAAAAGTAACCTATATATTAGTGGTGTTTCATTTTAATCATGGCAAAATGTGGATTTGGGCTTACTTTTTTTAAATAAAAAATTGGGGATTTTTTATCAGAGAAAACTAGTATCCCTGCTCATTGGGTACAAAAGGCAAGTTTCTACTGGAAGTTTGCCTGGCTACATTCTTGTCATCAGGCAGGGATTTTTTTTTTTTTTTTTTGTAATCCAGATTCTGTGCTGATGATTATTTATTTCTTTTAAATTAGTCTATTCAACAAGTCAGACACTTCACATCAGTGCTTTGTATGTGATTAAATTGAAAGATAAATTAAATTGGCACTATTCCCAAGAAATAAATCAACCAGTTCTATCACTGAGCTTTGCTCTCTCTTGCTCAGGAAGATTCATTGGCCAATATAATGGGGCCTGCATTTTCCTCAGATAAACTATGGCTGCTATAACTCACGAGGATAAAACAGAAGGGAAGACAGGAAGTTACTCTGACTCCATTTACTGTCCTGTGGAGTGGTCAGTTATTTTGTGGCTCGATGAGAATATTAGGATCTAATGCAGGGGTGGGCTAAATACAGCCCACAGGCTGGATCCTACCAACCAACTGATTGGATCTGGCCCACAGGCAGGCACCCAGCAATTGATTGTATCCAGCCCATGGATGCTCCTGCTGCACTCCACATGGGACTGAGCTCCACACGCTCATACCCTGGGCAGACCTCCTGCCTCTGCTGTACTGCTCCAGGCAGCAGGTGACACGGGGAAGTGATGGCAGCTATGGAGACATGTGCCAGACACCACATGCCCAGCCAAGGAAGGTGCAGCCAGGCGGCTCCTGCCCTGTGCATGGGATCTTCAGCTCCAGTTCCCAGATGCCTTCCACCCACTCAGCCACCTGGCACAATGAGCAGTGACCTGTGCTGGAGGCCCAAGAAGAGGAGGAGGAGCTGCTAGAAGCAGGGGGAGCCAAGCAGAACCCATGCATCTGCAGCTACACTGGGATTAGCCTGGCTGGGAAGCTGTGCATGCTGGCTGGGGCCAGGGCCATTGGTAGGCATGTGTGAAAGCGTGGTACAGTCTGCCCCAGCTGAGAGTGGGTGGGGCTTGACCCTATGCAGAGCACCGTAGGAGCAGCTGCAGACCAGATGGGGTAGGGGAGGGAACCACACCTGGATCTGCACTGCACCGCACCACCTGAGCTCTGCTGCACATGCCCCCTGGGAACAGGGATCATTGTGCTAGCCAGTATATAAATCAAGACAGTTCATGCCCCAAACTGTTTGTGATGTAAATAGATAAGACAAAGATTTGAGCAAAGTTATAGAATCATAGAAAATTAGGGTTGGAAGGGACCCAAGGAAGTCATCTGGGCCAACCTCCTGCTCAAAGCAGGACCAGCCCAACTAGATCATTTCAGCCAGGGCTTTGTCAAGTTGGGCCTTAAAAAGCTCCAAGGATGGAGATTCCACCACCTCTCTGGGTAACCTGTTTCATTGCTTTAGCACCGTCCTAGTGAGAGAGTTTTTCCTAATATCTAACCTAAACTTCCCTTGCTGCAACTTGAGACCATTGTTCCTTGTTCTGTCATCCGCCACCACTAAAAATAGTCTAGTAGGCATGTGTAAATAGGGAAGTATTTGATTCAGATTCAGCCAATTCAGAGGACAGTTATTCGATTTGGAGATTTGGACCACTATCCCAAATTGATTCAGCTGAATCGGCTTTGGAAAATTCGGCGCCAATTCAGAGGGATTCGGAGATTCAGCCATAGACTATAATGGGGAATCACTGAAATACTTATAACTTTGTCATTTTTTGGCTGATTCAGATACAAATTGAAGGATTGGTAGATACTTCTAAGGGCATGAAGCCTGTCATACTTCAAGGTGATAGTTTCAGGGGTTTCTGGGAAACTGTACCTAAAACTTCTGAAAGCTAAACTTGTGTCACGTGTGTTTGTTAACAGCACAGATGGTAGCCCCTTCTGAGGGCATAAGTCCTGCCAAGTTTCAAGGAGATAGGTGCAGGGGTTTCTGGGAATCTTTACTTCAAGCTCCTGATAAGCAAAACTTGTGTCACGTGCATGTGTTAAGGTGAGGCCATGAAGCCTGCCAGGTTTCAAGGGAATAGGTGCAGGGGTTTTTGGGGAATTGCACCTCAGGCTACTGATAAGCAAAACTTGTGATATGGGTGACTATGTGTATGTTTAAGTGCACCCTCACTGGTGCTGGGGCCTCTACACCAGTGTTTCTCAACCTGTGGTACACATACCCCTGGGGGTACACGAGACATGGGCAGCGGGTACACAGGTGCCGCATTTTCAGTTTGGCCTGCCCCCACCCCACCCAGCAGGTTGGAGATGTCTTTGCCTATTTGGGCTGGAAGTTCCAGCTGCTATCCCTCCCGCCGTGTCTGGTGTGCTGGGACTTTCACTCCCCAGTATCAGTATTCTGTTGGACAGGGAGGGAGGCCCCATGCAGGATGCTTTGCCCTGGGCCATGGTCTACCAGGAAAAAATGGGACTCAGCTTATGGCAACGAAACTGGAAGTGCCACAGTGGGACTTCCAGATTCGCTTTTGTCGCATTGATCAGCAGGGGTGCGTAAGGTACCAAAGGTTGAGAACCACTGCTCTACATGACATGATAGTGTGCCCCAATGAGGCCTCCTTCTCCCTCAATTCAGCCCACCATTTTAAATAGCAACAGTTATAAAATAACTTAGTGAGCACTAGCACAGTAGCACCAGCAGCATCTCAGGCAGCCAAACTGTGACAGACCCTTTCTTTTCTGTCCTGCAGGAGCTTCTTCTCCAGTGTGTGTATAAAGGCATGCCCTCACTGTGTGACTGTGTGTGTGGAAGGGTTTTTTTCTCCTGATTTGACTCAGATTCAGTGATTCAGCGTCTGAATTGGTCCAAATCTTCTCTAAATTGAATCAAACTAAAGCTTTGCTCCATCCTTTTTGAACCCGCCTTCAAGTAGGCTGTTATTAAATACCCCCCTCAGTCTTCCATTCTCTAAACTAAATAAGCAAAGTTCCCTCAGCCTCTCCTCAGAAGTCATGTGCTCCAGCCCAGTCACCATTTTTGTTGCCCTCGGCTGGACTTTCTCCAATTTATCCACATCCTTTCTGTAGTGGGGGCCCAAAACTGGACACAGTACTTCAGATGTGGCCTCCGCAGTACTGAACAGAGGGGAATAATCACTTCCCTTGACCTACTGGCAACACTCCTAACAATGCAGCCCAGTATGCCCCGGCCTCCTTGGCAACAAGGGCACACTGCTGGCTTATATTCAGTTTATTGTCCACTGTAATCCCAAATCTTTGTCTGCTGAGTTAGTACCCAGGCAGTCAGCCCCCAGCCTGTGTACTGGTGTATGTGATTGTTTCAGCCTAAGTGCAGGACTTTGCACTTGTTCTTGCTGAACCTTATGAGATTTCTTTTGGCCCAATCCTCCAATCTAAGTCACTCTGAATCCTAGCCCTACCCTCCAACATATCTGCTACTCCCCCCCAGCTTGATGTCTTCTACAAACCTGCTGAAGGTGAACTCTATGCCATTTTCCAGGTCATTGATGAAGATATTGAACAAAACCAGCCACAGGACGGACCCCTGGGGCACTCAGCTTAGTACCAGCTGCCAACTAAACATTGAGCCATTGATTACTACCTTCTGAGCCTGATGCTTCAGCCAGTTTTCTATTCACCTTACAGTCCAGTCATCCAGCTTGTACTTCCTTAGCTTGCCTGCAAAAATGTTGTAGTAGACCTTATCAAAAGCCTTGCTAAAATCAAGGTATACCACATCCACTGGTCTTCCCACATCCGAAGAGCCAGTCATCTCATCATAGATGGCAATCAGGTTGGTCAGACATTACCTGCCCTTGGTGAATCCATGCTAACTGTTTCTAATCACCTTTTTCTCCTTCAAGTGCTTAGAAATGGATTCTTTGAGGATCTCCTCCATGATTTTTCCAGGGACTGAGGTAAGACTGACTGGTTGATAGTTCTCTGGATCCTCATTTTCCCTTTTCTTAAATATGGACACTATGTTTGCTCTTCTCCAGTTGTCTGGGACCTCTCCCAATTGCCAGGAGTTTTAAAAAATGACAGCCAGTGGCTCTGCAATCACATCAGCCAACTCCCTCAGCACCATCAGGTGCATCCCATGGATTTGTATATGCCCAGCTTTTCTAAGTAGTCCCTCCACTGTTCTGTCACCACTGTTGGCTGCTCACTTTCTCCCCAAACTGTGCTTCCAGGTGCAGTAGTTTGTGACCTTGCTTGTTAAGATTGAGGTAAAAATAGCATTGACTACTTCAGCCTTTTCTGCATTCTCTGTCGCAAGGTTGCCTCCCTCATGCAGTAAGGGACCCACACTTTCCCTGACCTTCCTCTTGTTACTGACATACTTATAAAAATCCTTCTTGTTACCCTTCACATCCATTGCTAGCTGCAACTCCAGTTGCTCTTTGGCCTTCCTGACTTCACCCCTGCATGACCAAGCAATACTCTTATATTCTCCCCTAGTTGTTTGTCCAAGTTTCCACTTCTTATAAGCTTCTGTTTTGTGATTTAGTTTACTGAAGAGTTCCCTGCTAAGCCAAGTTGGTCTTCTGTCATATTTGCTAATCTTTCTGAACATTGGAATAGTTTGTTCCTGCACTGTCATTCAGGCTTCTTTAAAGGTGTATGTAAGAAGTAACCAATGTGAGCATCTGCAGGTATTGGGCATCTTTACACGTGTTTCAGGGTGCAGTAGCATTTTAATTAGAGTAGCTCCAGGAGCTGCTTTAATTAAAGTACCCACAGCATCATGTGTATTCAACATCCTGCATTTGAAAATGACAGTAGAAGTAACTTAAAGTTCGTTCAGTGAGTTTTAGTTAAAGTGCCCCTAATGCCATTTTGAAGCAGGGGATGCTGAATACATGTGATGTGGATGCTGCTGGAGCATGCTAATTAGCATGATTAATTGATCAGAGCAGATGTTTGGCATGTATATAGGTGCCCATCATGTATATTATATACCATTCGTCTCAGCAATAAACTCAAACAGGTTGTACATGCTATCTCCCAAACTGTACCTGCATTCACACTGTCATGGTTACTTTTCTTCTTTGGGAGGTAGCATATCCAGAGCAGTGTTTGAGTGTGCCACAGCCTATTAGGGTAACCTTGCAGTATAGACATAGCCTTTGTGCTAAACAGGCCTCATGCTCTTGGCCAGCAGCTTGTGTGGTTTTCAAATGTACTTACATAAGATGGTATGCACTTTCAGTCAACAGATGCTGTTAAACAACAAATGTCGACAGATACTGCTGAACAACGGATGTTGAAAAATTAATTTTTGCCACGGTATACCTAAACGTCATGCAGTCTGTACAGTTAATGTTATTGAAAGCTAGTATTGGGTAAGTAATCAATAGCCTGAATATGAGTAATAGTTGATTTATTTGCTTCTGTATAAACTGCCTACATAGGAAAAGCAAAATATACCAACATGTTCAAATATCTCCTTATGGTTATTTTCTTTGGAAATCTTTATCATTTAAAATTACATTATAGTGGTAAATAGATAAGTATCTGTACTTCAAAATCCTACAATTAATTTTAAAATTTTAGAGAAAATCTCATTTGTTATTAAAATCAATCTGTTCTATTTAATTTCTTTATGGTTTCATCATTTCTGGAAGCTTATTCAAGAAAAGTAAGAGAGAGGACCTTGTCAGCTGTTACATTCATACCATGATTAATCTGATAATTACTCCATACATGGCATGTGCCAAATGTCCAGTCAATTTATGCCAGCAGAAAAGGACAAACCACCCACAAAGACATTCTACATGTAATGTAGGACATCTTTCTGGTTTGTATGGCACCTTAAATTGAACGTGTTGTATGTCCCTAAGGCAGCCCAATCCAAGGCAGCCCAAACTGGGCCAGGTCTGCCAAAGGGTGTGCTAATACCAGGTAGTGGCTTCTTTTGTTTGGTAACTGCCAGCCTGGATACCCAGCAGCCCTGTATTCAGGTCTACTTCGTGCTCAGCTCTGCAGGTGCCAGGTGGGAGAAGCTGACTGGCTCTCACCAGTCAGGCTGCACCATGCTCAGCTTCACACTTGCTGGTGCACCTAGATCCTGGTATCACGATTCCATCATGCCATCAATTTAATGTTTGACATGGGTGTAGGAGTCACAAATATGATCCATAAACATTATTTTCTTTGTGACATGCCATCATTCTGTACTGAATAAAGTAACCCAAGTGTCTCTGTTTTGCTGTTATGGGAGGGATTCAAATCAAAGTTGTAATTTTGTAGAAGACAGGGAAGACAGTTTCTTAATTTCATTAACAGCCACCCACACCTTGTTGGCCACCTCAGCTCCCCAAACTGCCTTCTAACAGTTAACCAGCTGCAACTCCAGAAGAAGAGAGGACCTTCCAGAAGGATTCCTTGTAGAATCCCCCTGCCCCCGACACACACTTCTGACTCCTTACTGAATGCTCATTCTGAGCAAGAAAATTTCTGAAACAACTGGCTTTTTGAATTTGATAAAGGAATTCTGATCTTTTTCAAGATAGTCCCTTTTTTTGCAGTTATGCCACCTTTTCTTCAATTACTTATTCAGAATTAATTTTCTTCATGCTTTTTTTATTACAGTGTGACAGCCTCCATATTTTTTTTTGCAGAGGTTCTTTGTATTATCTGAGGAGGCCATTACAGACTCTAAAAAGGTTAACATCAATCAGCCACACACAAACGATTAGACTCACTGATGCCCTCACTAGTATTCTATTAAATGCCTGGCTCCATGTTTTGAAGCTGCACAGCAAGCTGCTAAACTCCAATCAAGTCCAAATGCTGTCTCTGCTCCAGTAGTGTTTAGAAAGCCTCCAAGCACAATGTAAAATATATTATCTGTAATAATTTAAATTTGTACAGTCAGAGAGTCAATTTTTATTTGCTTGGCAGGAGAATCCACAGGCGAGCAACACTCCAAAGCTTTAAAATTACCAGATTCAGCTACTGTGACATTTCAATCCAGTTGTGTGCATCACAAATAATAAAACAGCCAACTCTGACCTTTCTCTCTCTCTCTCTCTCTCTCTCTCTCTCTCTCCCTCACACACACACACACGCATGCATGCACGCATGCATGCACGCATGCATACATGTATGAGGCTTGACAATAAGTAAATGCTTGAAATCTCTCTTAGAGCAGCGCAACCTGCTCATGCACTCTCTCTCTCTCTCTATCTCTCTTGCTTTCTTTCTTGCTCTCTCTCTCTTTCTCTTTCTCATGTTTGTGTGAAGACTGGTAAAATTTACATTAACATTCAACTAGAGCGATCTTGTGGATTGTGTTGTTAGCAGTAGTTCATGGCTTCAGAGAAATACTATGAATGACAATATGTGGCATGGATTCACATCAAAACTAAATTTAAAAATTGAATAACAGAACAGAGGGGTTGTGAGGATGATACATGTAAAGATACATTTCTTTAGCTTCAAGGGGCATGTCCAGATGAGCACAGTATGTGGTTCCACAGACCTGCGTGCAGCGCCACACACTGCATACACAACACTTCTAGGTATTCCCTGTACTGTGGGGGTTGACACTGGGAGATCCCAGTATAAAAAAAATAGGCCTGTGTGAGTAGGCAGGTATTCAATCCAGCTTTGGATCCAGCTGCTTCAGATGTCAGTGATCTGATACAGAGCTCTGGATCAGTTTCCCACTTAGATCCGGCTGAAGCGGCTCCGAAGCTTCAGAGCTGTCTCGGAGATCCGGTCATAGGGTATAATGGAGGATCAATGAATTATCCATAACTTTATTGTTTTTTATCTGATTTGAGTGAAACTTGCAACAATGGTAGCCTCTGCTGAGAGCATTACACCTATTAAGTTTCAAGAAGACAGATGCAGGGGTTTGGGGGGAACTGCAACCCAAATTCTTGAAAGCAAAACTCCTGTCACATCTATGTGGTACACCACAGGGGGGTGAAAATGACAAGAATGGTAGCACCTTGAGAGGCCACAAAGCATGCCAAGTTTCAAGGCTATAGGTGCAGGGGTTTGAGGGGAACTGCACCCCAAATTCCTGCAAGCAAAACTCATGTCACGTGTACGTGTTACACCACAGGGGGATTACAACTCCAGGGGTGGTGGCCCCTGCTGAGGCCACAAAGCATGCCAAGTTTTAAGAAGATAGGTGCAGCGGTTTGGGGGGAACTGCACCTCAAGCTGCTGACAGGCAAAACTTGTGACACAGATGACCCCGTGTGTGTGTTAAGGCACAGCAGGTTCAAAACTGCAGGGGTAGTGGCCCCTGCTCAGGCTACAAAGCATGCCAAGTTTCAACAAGATATGTGCAGGGATTTGGGGGGGAATGGCACCTCAAACTCCTGACAGGCAAAACTCATGAAAAGTGGTTTGGACATTTGAACAGGCACCTAACCTCATCACCAGATGCCAACTTCCTACAGCTCAAAACACAAAACCTACCAACTATCTCCAGTACCCCCACAAACTGTGCACCAGAATCTATCAAAGACAACAAAACCCAACTACCTGTTGGGGCACATTGCTCATGAAAAAAACCACTCTGCCTCCAGTCTCTCAGGCCTGATCCTGAGAGGGAACAAATTACAATGCAAACCACTTTTCAGAGCTGGGTCTATGAACTGCACTTCATCAGCCTCCTAGGTAGTAGGTACAGAAACTCATGGACTCAATATAGACAGTGGATTTCTGGCACACTGCAACCTGCCGGACATCTGACACCCCAGGCACCTCTGCACTTTTACCTGTGCTGCTACATCCCCCTTTCCCCACTACCCCTCACCCCAGCCTGTCCCTCCCCCCCCGACACCTGACTCCATCTGCGGGTGGAGCTTCAGGAACCCCAGCAGCAGGAGTTTCACCTTGAGGAACACCAGCTGCTCCACCAAAGCAGGATCCAAGAAGGTGCGGTGGGGTGTCACAACATCCCCAGCAATGCTGCACACCCTCTCGCTTGGAACACTGGTGGGTGGGTGGGCAGGACAGGTGTTGCTGGACAACTGTGGCCAGATCTTACCACATCTGGCTGCAGCTTGCTCAGTAGGCCATCCTCAGCAAGATAGGTAGCCATCAAAGCCTCGGCGCTACCTGCCCAAGGCTGGGGTCTGGTGTGTTTGGACCCCAGCATTGAAGCCATCCCCATGGCCCGCATTGGCAGCGGCTGGCATGGAGGAGACTGGTTGTTACTGGTGCTGGTGCTGGCACTGGTGCTGGTGCCAGGAGTGCTGGCACAGGAAAGTGGATCCCCCTCTTCCACATCCCCTTGCCTCTGCACTTCGGCCTCCCTGAATTTGTTGACCAGCACATGCATCCAGTGATTGAGGGTTTTTGGTGCTGCCAGTGCACATGCTCCCCTTCATCCTCGGGTCACACATGCCCACCATCATGTGGACCGTACTGGACCACAAGGGATCCAGCCATCTCCTGATGCCCTCCTTCAGCTGCCTCACCAGTGCCTGCACATCTGGTGACAGCAGCCAGCCCCAGCCAAGAACATTGATCCCCTGGAACTTCTCCATTTGTTTCTCCAGTTCTGTCACCAGGGGAATCACCTGGCTGAGGAGGGCATCACCAGTGCTAAGGGTCTTGGTGGCCTCGAGGAAGGGCTTGAGGACCACCAAGATCTGGGAGATGGTACCCCACTCAGCTCTGTTCAGGGGGCCACTGATCCCAATCTCCCTGAACAAGGCCATCTCATGGATGGCCTTCTGTTGCTCCACCAGCCTTTTGAGCATCAGGTATGTGGCGTTCCACCGAGTCTCCACATCCTGCATGATTCTGTGCTGCAGGATGCTCAGCTCTGCCTGTTTCTCCCACAGCATCTTGCCCCCCCTTGACGCTGTGATGGAAGTAGCCTGCCACCTTCCTGCATTTTCAAATCAGCTGGCTTGTAGCAGTACTGGTGGTGGCACCATCACCGGCAGCCCTGTCCCCCTCCAAGGCATCCCTCACTATTAGGTGCAGCCTGTGTACCAGACAGCGTATGCCAACAAAGTTGGCATCAAGGACAGCCTTCACCATATTGGCCCCATTGTCAGTGACCATGAACCCACGGGTGAGCTCAGCCTGCCCAACAAGCCACCCCCGCACCATGCGGTTCATGGCCCCTATGATCTCCCTTTCCGTGTAGGACTCATCCAGCACCTCAGCTTGCAGTAGAGCCCAATGACAGCCTGACTGATCGCACCAGTGCCCTGTGAGGGAGAGGTAGATGTGATCGCCACCCTGGCTGCTCCAGATGTTGGAGGTGAAGTGCAAGGCTACCTGTGGCAATGCCTAGTGCAGCTCCTCCGTCAAGTACTCCCTGTATGTCTCATACAAGGAAGGCACCACCGTCCTGCTAAAGGTGGCGCATGCGGGCATTTTGTAAGATGGACCAGAAGTGCTATGAACCACCTGAACTCTGGCCACTCAACTAGGGAGAAAGGCTGGCTATCCAGAACAAGCATCTCCCCAATGCTCTGGGTGATCTCGCACACCTTGGGAATGGACCCCCCTTTCTGTCCACCTTTCCCCCACTGGTCCAGGGTGGCCTGCCTCTGCTTTGGGGGAAAGGGGGCTTTGGAGCAAGTGGGGGACTTCCCTTTCAGCACACTCGCACTGGTACGAGGCTGAGCAGGAAGAAGGGTAAGGGGTGCTGCCTCCTCAGACACAGCAGCATCGTCATGGAGGAAAATTTTCTCACATCCTTGCCACAGTTCATGTGCCTTTGGCAGTGCTGGCAGATGGCAAACCTGGGATCATCTGCCAGCTCAAAATGCTCCCACACTACACTACTCCCCCACTTCTGGGTTGAGGCTGAGGATCCTGCCTTATCCCACTCCTCAGCAGGCTGAGGCTCAACAGCAGGAGGAGCTGCTTCAGCTGAGCCACTTGCCTCCACAATCTCAGCCTCCTCTGAGGTGCTGCTTTCCAGAGGAGACCTGGGTCTAGGGGAAATTTGATGGGTGTGGAGCACAAACTCTGATTCTTTCTCAGTCCCCAGAACTGCCTGAGCCAGTGTGCTCAGCACCCCTGGTTCCAACTCCAGCTCCTCCTCTGGCAGTGGGAGGCTCACACTGAGAAATGACATCGGGGTGGAGGAGACAGTGATTCCACTGCTGGTGCCTACTTCTGGACTGAGCGGAGGTGGTACAGGTGCAGGGACATCAGGTGCAGACACTGCTCCCACCTCCTTGCTTCCACTGGCAGCACTGATGCCATGGCTGCTTAAAATGAGACTGCGTGTGTATTGCAGGGTAGGGCTTGCAGCTCTAGCTCTCCCTCTACCCCTCTCCCTGCCCTGCCAGAAAACCTGGCACCTGCCTTTCCAGCATGCTTCATATTGATCTTTCCTGTGCTGCAAAAGGTGTGTGTGTGTGTCACTCCTTTTGTGTTGTGTGTTTTATTCCCTCTGTTGCATGCATGCACTGGACTCTTCTTTGATTGTTTGCTTCAGTGCTAAGAGCTATGTAAAAATTCTGTGCTGTCTGTCTGTCTTTGTGTGTGTGCACGCGTATGCAATCTGTGTACCTCTCTGCGCAGTGATGGATTGTGCTGGGACCACAGTTAAATCCTGATTGGCTGAAGTTACATATGGGTAGGAAACAATTTTCTCATCCCTGAACATTTTTTGAGATGCTGCAACAATTTCTCTGTCTTCACTGAGACAATTTGGTAAACTCTCTAAAATTTTACCCAAAAATGAGGACCAAAAAGACAAAGCATATTAACATATTGTTAAACATACTGGTTCCCTCCAGAGCAATAAAGAAATAAATTAGATTTACTGATAATCTACCATACTTCACATTCAATTTTACCATATCATATTCACACAAAGTAATTGCCAATGCTGAAAGGGTTACATAGATAACAAGTGCAGGTCTAAACCCAAATATGATAATATTACATATAGTTTGAATAAACTAAGATAAAAATGAATGTGTATATATACATATATACATATATACATATAAAATTACGTATAAACTCTATTAGCTAATATAGTGGTTTGATTAAAAGCAACTGAGATGCATGTGTGAATTCAGATTCAATTTTCATGTTTAGAATTTTATTTGAAGGGAAAGTGTTCTTTACCTCCAATGTTCAGTGTTTACCAGAAAGATACACTTGTCTTGATGGCTAATGTATTATAATTACATATTAACCTGATGTTAATGAAAAATACAAGGAAAATACAAAACCACAAAACAAAACAAGAATAAAAATCCGTCATTGTACATATGTGAGCTGACTTCTGCAATAATTACTGCAGGTATTTGGCATCTTATTTGTACACACAATCCCACTCAACTACCATTGTCCCTTGAATAATGCTAAATTGATTTATCTGATTATCTTCTCCCAAAACTGATCTAGTAAAATGCCTGTGCCAGGTGCTGCATCTTTACTCACACTGGGTGCATCTACATGAGATGTTTACTACTCAATAAAGTAATGAGGTGCTCATTAAACTTGTATTTACTACTTATAAATACAAGTAGTATCCTGCTGCAGAGTAAAAAACTCTGCAGCAGCATGTGTAGATGCTGCCTCAGCCAGCTGGGTCTTCAGTGAAGACAATGGGTCTTCAGTGCAGGAAATACCTGCTACCTACCCCTGCACTGAAGCACCCTCATGCCCCAGACAGTCCCTCTGCAGCATGTTAAGCTAGGAAGGAGTACCCCTGGGCTGGAAGGCTTACCCTCAGAGCCCCATACCAGCTGGGGCTGCTCTGGCCTGGTTCAACATGCTGTGATCCCAGGTACATGTGTAAACAGCAATAAATTCCAGTTTATTTCTTCATATTAATTGCACGTTTAGAAGTGCCCACTGAATCCTACCGTTTAATTTCATAAGAGGAAGTGTTGCAGAACATAGCCCTACAAGAGTAGGACAACAGCTCACAATATTTTAATAACTCTGCCTTAAAGGCTGCTAATCAGATCAGTCTTTCAGGCTCCCTTGATGACCTTATACATAGGGCCTGGTTTAAATAGCAATTTCACATTTTTCATGAAAATCACAAAATTGAGTGATTTTCATGAAAAATGTGATTTGGAATGAAATGCCATGGTATGGTAGCTTGCTGGGGAGCTCCCAGGGGCAGGAGTGGAAAGGGCAGGCAAGGCTGAGGGGCAAGGACCCCCGACATAAGAGTGATCCCGCCCATGCTCCAGCCCCCCTGTCTACCTCGCAACTCTATATTCCTTCCCCCTCCCTGTGGGACATTCCTGATTCCTGCTTCTAGCCCGGCACTGGGGCTGGGGTCAGCTAGGCAGATGGCCCTAAACCTGTCCCTTCAACCAATCGGGCTGTGGAGGGGGAGCCACAAAAATGGCAGCTCTCACCCCAATTGGGCCATGGTATTTGCAAGCTAGGCCTGCAAGCTGGGCCTGCAGTTTAAACCAGGCCCTACTTATGAGTAACTCTTCTTCATAATTGTTATTGTACTCAAAGGCAAAAGCTAAATTATTGTTTCTGGCAGAGAAGAAACAGGGCAGAAGTTTTAAAGAGATGTTCTGGACATTCTTCACTTGATTGCAAATGATTGAGGGAGTGTTTAGTTTATTTAAACTGACTTCCAATATTTCATTTTATGTGAAGGGTAGTTCTGTGGCTGCAATATGATAATGTTGAAAGAATATTGACTGAAGATATACCAAGATAAAAACTGGTTAATATATTACATATGATTACTTCTTACCATAATTTTATTAGTGGACACTCTACCTTCCACCCTATGAAACAGCAGAAACAGCAGAAAGTTGGGTAGCACCAAAGATGGTGAGAAGAGGGGATGGAAATATAGACTAAATGCTGCATGGAAGAATGTGTGCTAGGAATTAGCTGGTGAAGCAGAGAAGCATGTAGATTCAAGAACAAATGAAAGAACTTGTGTCAAAGATATGCTATGTGCACTTGCTTATTCCAACTGTTCTGTTGCTCTGAATTACAGGCTAAGCTCCTTAGGGCAAAAGACCTTTATGTGATTGTAAAGTGCCATGTGTAACGATAATATATAGTGCAGCAATTTTGAATCTCCTGCTTCCTCCTTCACCTCCCTCATTTGTTGTTGCCTATGACTTCAGGGTTTCCTTGTGCCTGAAGCCTATCACCTGGAAGATTTCACTTTACCAAGAGAAAATGCTTCACTGGATAGATGAGCACTAAGAATGCTTGCCTATAACCAGCATTCTTAAAGTCCACGCACTGAAGTAGCAATGGGTCCTTTGGCCTCTGTCATTCCTTATCCTCAATCAAGATAAAATGCAATTTTGAATGTCCCTTAAAAAGGTGGAGGCGGGATAAAAAAGGGCAATTCTCTTCCTCTGAGTCAGTTACTTTGGCAGTTCTTGTCTATGGCAAAGGTTGTATAGACAATGAACCTGTCTATAGGGCATTAGCAAATGAAACTCGTTCAGACAGGAGACCCAAGACAGCCTTTAAATAAAACAGTGGTTAATTTCTATGTCCTACATTTGGACATCATAACATGCCTGAAACTTTGACAATTTGTTGCATACTATCTTAGCCAAGCTACATCCTAAATGCAAGTTCTATACTGTTGACATTACAAATTGTTTTCCATTTCTGTAGCTATCTATGGAAGATATAATTAATGGTATCGCCTGATAAGAGGAGGTGTGCAAAAATCGTAGTTCCTAAGAACTGACCTGTGTCAGTTCTTTTCTGTTTGGAAGAGAGTATTCATATAAAATGTGTGGTGCCAGTAGTACAATATTTCTACAAACCAAGTTTGTCTTCGCTGTACAACAGTTACAGTTAGAGTTGATATTCAGGACAAGTTCCTAATTGAATTTATTCAAAAAGACAAAGCATTGTATGTAAAGATGACTCTCTGCAGTTTTAGTCCTCCCCACTTCCCACCCCCTGTATCAGTATATAACATGATACACATCATCATACATTTTACTCACCACAAAGACACTTCATTTGATGTCTACCCTAACTTAACTGAAGTAGCCAGGTGTTTTTGTAAGTAGGACTGATTTTCACCAGAAAAGGAAGTATTTTTTTTTCTAAATTCAAATGTTTGGCTAATGCCAAAAACACACAATGTTTCTGTTTATACCTACAGTTTGGGCATTTTTACTCATCAAAACAGTGGGAGTTGGAAATCTGGCTTTTTAAGTTTGTCCTGCAGCAAAATAAACATGGTGCACAATAGAGCAGGCCTCTTATTTACTACTTTTCCCCACCAAAAGTGGGTTATACTACCACTGCAGGATCCCTCCAGGGAAAGTTTGGAGATCTGAATATAATTTATAAAACCCCATATGTATTAAGACAACCTACCTAAAAGAACAATTCCATGTGTACCATGCTACTGCAATGAGGGTTACTGAAATTTGGAGTTTGCCTTGCTTATATGGAAGGGAGTCATTTCACATGTGGCAAAGTCATTCAGGGCCAGAGCTGATAAATGAGTTAGATGCCTGAAACTTCTAGTCACTTTGGGTGCCTATACATGTGCTCCAATGCAGTCTAATTAATTGAGTCTGCTGAAGCATACAAATTAGAATGCTTCAGCATGCTGCAGCATCACATATATTCAGCATCCTGCATTTCAAAATGGTGGCAAAGGTACCTTAACTAAAATTTGTCAAACAAGCTTTAGTTAAAGCATCCATGCTGCCATTTTAAAACACAGGATGCTGAATACATGTGACATTGAGGCATTTTAATTAGAGTGGATCCCAAAAAGTTGCTCTAATTAATAAGCCCCCACCCCCATCCAACAGCACATGTATAGATACCCTTTGTCTCAAAATACAGTGCATGGGGACAATAAAGAACCTCAAAATGGCTTTCAAAACAGCCTACTTACTCAGTTAAACTAAGTCAAGGGTCTCCATGCATGCTGCAATCCCATGCCTTGTTATAGTGTACACACAGTCCTAGACTCACATCATAGGATTGGAAGGCATCTGAAAGATCACCTAGTCTAATACAAATAGAGATAATTTTTAAACAGTATGTTAAAGTATGTCTGCTGTTTTAAGAAATGAGGAATATTTTCATAACATTGTAAAATTTGGTCAGGTTCAGAGGATCCACAGGCTTTCCACACTGCATAGGCCTTGCATGGCTTTGGAGAAAGAGTGTGTGAAGGTTAATCATTCTGAAAGGGTTGCCTGCTTGGGATGGTATTCCTTCACTTCCTCTGAATAAAAACTCTTGGGCTAAGTACAGATAGTCAAAAGCCTGAGGCTAAATCAATTCAATCTTTGCAGATTAGTCTAAACTACATAGATTGAACCAATAAGCAAGTGAACAGAAGTTCACTTTTGATTCTGGAAATACAGCCATATGCCTTCAGTGGTCCAGGCCAGAAACTGGGGGGCACTAGAACTTGCCTCCCTGCTTTACTTGAGCAGACAGCAGGCATGTCTACATGAGATGGTTAACTGCACAGTAGTGTAGTTTACTGTACAATAAGCACACACATCTACACATGTGCACACTTACTGCACAATAAAAAACCCTCCTCACACATAAGTTTGCTATCTGAAAATGCTCCTGGGTCAGCCCTGCCATGAGGAGGCAGGCCTGAGGCTAACCTGTCATCCACGGCCATACCCAGGCCCATGCCCACCACCTGGCTCCCCAAATGGTCACAGGAGGATACAGGCAACCTCATGGCACTATGAGGTGAGGCAGAGGTGCAGTGCAAGTTCGAGTGGGGTGGTCACCCCAACTCACATATCTATGAGGGGCTATTAGCCCGAATGTGGGAGCACAGGCATGACAGGTCAGCATGACAATGCCACATAAAGGTGAAGACCTTGCAGGCACAGTGGGTTGCCATCACTGACCACAATTGTTGATCAAGGAGTGCCCCTAAGTCCATGCCTTTTATGCAGCAACTAAGGGACATCATCACACCCTGGGAACCAGGCCTCAGCTGTGTTGTGTACAGCCTCCCTATTGGGGCCATAAGGCGCAGCCGGCCATGACACTGCTGACCACTAGCAGCACCAGCTCCTCCCGGGGGGGAGAGGCTGGCAGGGGCAGGTGGGCACCCACCCATTACACCCCGCCATCTGAGGACACCACCTAGAACTGTACACCATCACCAACAGCAGTGACCATGTAGAGCCACCAGCCATGCCAGCCCTGGCCATGTAGCAAGCCCCACACTGTGGGGAGGGCTCTCCCTGTCCCAGCCCCCACCCAACCCACTCACACTCCCCTGGCCCTAGGTCTCCCCCACCCCCCACAGCATACAGGGAGGTGGGAGACATTTCCAAACTTTATTGAACAGCCTGTCCCCCCCACATCTATGGGAGGCATGGATCTCACACACTGAAGAACACATCAATGTAGTGGTGATATCCTCCTCAGAAGCAGGGGGCAGAGACTTGTAATGCAGCCACAGATAGCCCTCCAGGTAGCAGCAGAGGTTACAGGGCAGTCTGGGCTTGCCCCCTGCACCATTGTAGCTCAGGGTCCCATACTGGGTGATGAGGAGTGCCTGGGGCACCATGGCTAGCAGCAGCAGCAGGGCATAGTGCTCCCAACCTCTGCTCTCAGGCTGGATAGAGCACAGCCCCTGGTACAGAATATCTTATCTCTGAAATGTTGCAAACTCTCACAAACAGCTTCTGTCTCATGGCACTATAGGGCCTGCAGCTGCACATGGGGGAGAGGCCACCCTTGGCAGTTGGGATGCAGCCTCAGGGTCACTGCTGCCCACACCCAGGGCCCTGCAGATGCACTGGCTCCACCAGAGGAGGACCCTGGACAGGATCTTCCTCCTGAACTGCCTGGCCACAGTGTCAGAGGACCAGCTGGGGGATGCTCAGGCCTGAAGGGTAGAGGATGTGGTCCACCAGGTCAGGTGGTGGGCAGAGGACATGGCTGATCAGGACAGGTGGAAAGTGGAAGAGGTTGCCTGCCAGGACATGCAGGACCAGGCAGATTCGCAGTTCTGGGTGCAGCTCCTGGCCCTGGAGCTCAAGCACATGGAGACCCTATGGAAACAGAGTGCCATCCTTGCCCAGACAGTGCAAGCAACAGATGATGACTGCTGGGTGCTGGACACCATTCTGGCCCTGGCAGTTACCTTCATGCCACCTGCTGCCTGACCTAGCCTGATCCTGATGTTAGCTTTTCCTTTCCTCTGGCAGCCACCTGCTGCCCAGCAGCAGGCCCCAGCCTGGAGGGGGTCCTTCACTGCCTCCAGCAGCCAGGAGCCCCTGGCCTAGCTCCCACCCCACACCCAGCAGTGCCCAGCCCCCCCCCCCCCGGTCCAAGCTGCACCACTCACTTTTCCTTCAAGTGGGCATGAAGCCAGAGCTGCCTACAGTGGGGTCAAGACCACATGCCAGCTCTGCTGAGCCTGAATTTCAGCTGCCAGAGTGGGAGCCACCTGTGCCAGGGGAGCAGAAGCTGCCATCACCCCTGGATGAGCCCTCCACCTGCCACACTCACTGCCACATACACATCCATGGGGGAGCAGCCAGAGGCTGAGGTGCTGGCTGCCTGTCTCTGGGATGTGCCCTCTAATCACTCCCCCACCCTGGGACAGCACAGAAAGGACATTGTACATAGTTTTCATGGGAAAGAAGATCTCCTATTGTTGGTGGGTGGAGTGGATGGTTTTTTTTCATAGATTCATAGATATTAGGGCTGAAAGGGACCTTGGAAGATCATTGAGTCCAGCCCCCTGCCCCAGGGGCAGGAAGTCAGCTGGGGTCCCAGGATCCCAGCAAGATAAACATCTAATTGACTCTTAAAGGAGTCCAGAGTAGGTGCTTGCACAACCTCTGGCAGCAGTCTGTTCTAGGCCTTGGGGGCTCAGACTGTAAAGAAGTTCTTCCTTATGTCCAGATGGAGGGCTCTGTTTGTTGAGTGGGGGTGGGGCTCTGCTTGTTGGAAAGGGAAGGGGGCTCTGGTTGATATGAGGGGAATAAAAATTTGTTATTTTGAGATGTGTCTGCAATGAGCGTGGTGCTGGGGGTTGGCAGGGAGGGTGGAGGGCCCATGGGAGGTGGTGCAGGTAGGCTAGAGTGGGGAGTACTAGAGGAGGTGGTCTGCCAGCACCTCCCACACCCAGTGCCCTTGCGTCCACTGGCAGGTGCACGGCTATCCTGGGGCCTAGACAGGGGGAGCGGCCACTGCAGGTGGTGCTCCTGCTGCCAGGCGTCCTCTGCATGCCATGTTCCTCCACCCAGACCTCATGAAAGAGCTCCCCCTAGGCCTCACAGATGTTATGCAGCACAAAGGCTGTGGCAATGACCCAAGGAAGGTTGTCCTCAGCATACTTGAGGCAAGGAATGAGGATGCACCAGCAGCTCCTGAGGTGGTTGATGGTGCACTCTACCAGGACACAGGTCCAGCCCAGGCAGTGGTTGAAGTGGGCCTGGCAGGGATCCAGGTGGTCAGTGTAGGGCCACATGATCCAGGTGGTCAGTGTGGGGCCACATGAGCCAGGGCAGAAGCAGGTAGGTTGGGTCCCCAATGAGGTGGAGCAGGATAGCCATGGTGCTCAACTGCAGGTCCAACACCCCCAGCACAAAGCACCCCATGTCCACTAGAGCTGGCAAGCCAGAGTTCTTGAAGATGTGGGCATCATGTGCGGTGCCCACCCAGCTAGCACTCACATGCGTGAAGGCCCTCTGGTGGTCCACAATGGCCAGAAGCACCACAGAGTGAAAGCCCCTCCAGATGTACTAGGGGCAGTCTCTGTGGGGTGGGCAGATAATGGGGATGTGGGTCCCATCTGGGGCCCTGATGTACTGAGAGAATCCCAGAGCACAGACCCCTGCTACAACCACCAAAGGGTCATGCATGTGCAGCATGGTGTTCCTCAGCATGTCCTAGAAGGTGCCATACACCTTCAGGATGGCCTCCCTAGCAGTGGCCTTGCCCATGCTAAACAGGTGGCTAACATACTGCAGGCTGGTGGGTGTGGCCAGTTTGAGCAGGGCAAGGGCCAGGTGGGCATCCATGGAGAGGGGCAGCTGCACACCAGTGTGCTGCCACTCCAGGTGGGGCTGGAGCTGCTCCAGGAGGTCCTGGAAAGTGTCCCAGGTCATGTGGAATGCTTCCAGCCACAGCTCTTTGTCCCAGGTGTGCTGGAAAATATGCTGTCACCAGCCCTGGCTGGCCCAGCAGACTCAGAGGCAGCAGAGATAGAGGCACAGGAGGGTGACAGTGGCCCTAGCAGTAGCTCCAGGAACCTGTCAACAGCATCCCTGTTGGGGTCTGGCCAGGCAGAAGGTATGGAGATGGCAGGTGCACAGCAGCAGCCCTAGGACAGTTTGCAGTGGTCTGACAGGTGGTCGCTGCATGGAGGAGAGCTGAGAGGGGTAAGACAGCCATAGGCCAGGTGGCAGTTGGCATGGTAGGCAAGCAGAGCCAGTGTGGCAGCCAGTGGGAGCACAGGGCACTGGTCATCGCTGCCAGGGCCAGGGGCTGGAGCAGCCATAACACAGGGAGGAGAGCACTGCCAAATGCTGTCCCTGTGCTGCACACACTGCTCCTGGCCAAGGAAGTGGTTAGCTTGGGGCTGCATTTTGAAGAGGGCTGGCTGCTGGCAGCTGCAGCTGGAGCCTGAAGTTCCCCCCAGTGGTAGCCAAGGCCCATTGCAGGGCCTCAGGAAGTAGGAGCAGATTGGCAACAAATCTGCTCCTGCTTCCCTGAATGTGTAGACACTTGCCCAACACTGTTTACTGGTGAATAATTTACTCTCAAGTAAACTAGTGCTACATCAAGTGATCATGTAGGCTTGGGCCAAGGCTAGCCCACCCCCCCTGTGAGGAAGATTTGTGGGGGAGGTGCAAAGCATTCTGGGAGACTGTGAGTTAACTTGAATCTGGAAGGGATCTGGCACAGAAGTTCAATAAACCAATGTAACCTAAATCAGTTAAGTCTGGGACTACATCCATCCAGGTTTATCTTAAACCAGTTTTGTCCATTTTGAAAGTTATTTAGGTGCACTGAATTTCTGTTGTGTTACAGATTTATACTGGTGTTTCAAATCACTTACACCAGTTTACATGTAATTCTACCAAGCCTTAAGGTGAAATCTAGAAAGGCATTTTAGGTCCAGAGATGGTACTTAGGCAGATTCTAGGAACATAGGGCACCTATACATGAGCATGGAGGCTGCTCCAATGTGCTGGAATTCCAGTCTTCAGAGCAGACTCAATTAATCAAATGAGCTGTAGTTCAAGTGTCCCCACTACCATTTTTAAGTGTGGGGATGCTGGTACACATGATGTGGTGGCACTTTAATTAAAGTGGCTCTCAGAGCTGCTTTAATTAAAGTGCCACACCAACCTCCTTCCCCCAGAGCACATGTAAAAGTGTCCATAGGTTCTAAAATGTGCTCCATGAAACTGCTACTAACTGACCTTATAAAAATATATGACACTCCAATTTTGGACTGCAAAGTTCCTTAGGTGCCTAAATTCCATTTCAATCCAGATAGAAAGAGAGTGGTGCCTAAACTCCACTTAGGTCCCTAGAGGAGCTTAATCTGTTACATGCGCACCAAGACTATGGAAAGGAGCAGTAATATAAATGAGAAGCTGTATGTGTGTGTGTGTGTGTGTGTGTGTGTGTGTGTGTGTGTATGCGCGCGTGCGTGTGCATCTGCACATGCACATGTGCATGCATGTGCACGTATTGAAATTTTCCACTGCATCAACAGCTGTTGAAGACAATTGCTATTGTTAATTATAGTATATTTGAGAAAATAGAACTGTCTTTATTTCACAAACAGAAGGAAATTGAATGAGAGATTCCTCTCTTTACTAAATGCCACTTGTTGTCAGCTATGACTTTCAGCCATGCAAAGGTAAAATGCATGAAGTAAACTGCCTTCCTTCAAGAAATCTGTGTTAGCTCTGAGCCATGCCAGTCACCAGTGAACCAAACTGAAAAATAAAAGACATTTTTGACATGCCTAGATCTATGGCCCATGGATACTCAGTTGCTCTGCCCCTGGTCATTTGCACTTGTGTGCAAAGCTATGAAATGCTAACAAATCAGAATATGATTTATCTCCATTTTGCACTCCACTTGCATCTAAGCTAAAGACTGGATAAGGGCCAGGGCAATTGAGGAAATCCCCAAGCAATGTCCTGTCTAGTGTAATTTAGTAGAATTGCAATATTTTCCTTCACATTAATTTCTACCTCAGTTCATGTTATTGTCTTCATCATTTTCTGAAATCCTGCAGCATCTGCCTCCCTACAGTTTCTTTCTCTTTTCTACTTATACTGACTGCAGTTTCTCTAGCACTTGTCTCATTCTTCCATTCTCTTTATAAGGTGCTTGCTGCTATGGCATAAGTCTGTAACAGACATCATTATAGAGGAAAGTTTCAGTCATTTTTTCCTGCCACCTACCTTTTCTCTTATGCTGTTGTATCTTGAAGTGAAAAGACATGTGGAAACCCCACCCCCCCACCCCCTCCTCCTAGTTATTTCTTCATGATAAACATCTATTTGAACACAAGAGATGTTTTCTTATGAAGACTGGGACACTATAAACCTCTGACCCTGTAGGTCTCCTTGATCCTCAAAATCTTTCCAGAGTTTGTTTTTATTGATGGAATTTCCTTGTTAGATAAGTCACATGAATAGATTTTGAGGCTAGAAAGGACCATTATAGTAAAATGGTCTGGCTTACCATACAACATAGATTCTAGGACACAATTCCTTTCTCAAACCTATATTTTCAGTTTGACCTAGAGCCCATTCCTTAGAAAGACTGCCCATCTCAGTTTAAAAACTTCAAGAAAAAAAAATCTACTACATCTACCAAGGTAAATTGTACCAAAGGTTAATTAACTCTCTGTTTTAAAAAATCATGATTATTTCTAATCTGAATATAGCTTCAGCTGTCAGTGGTTGGGTCTTGCTATAAACCTCTTATCACTTTCCTACATGTGAAGCATTTTTTGTTTGAAAAATATAAAATATAAAATGGTTAAGGCAGCACATTAGTTTAGCTCTCTAATTTGGGTTCCTGGGTTGAAATTCTATTTAAGATACAAATTGAATAGATTTCTGCTGGCGAATATTCATTACCAGGAAATCAGTATATTACTTGTCAAAAATGTTAGTTTTTGCTTAGCGGACTGTTGAAATAGGAAGGTTATTATAGGTCAGGGTTGAAATACAATTGAAAGAGCAAAATGCAAAGTTTACCACAGTGACTGTAAGGTGTCAGCTCCAAATGACACAAGGAATGACATTTACACACATCTTCAGGGGGTTGGGAGAAGGAAAACTTTTATATTACAATTGCCATCTGTAATTTTAATGAAGAATAGGCCCCCCAAAGTGGTGGCAGACAAAAATGTTTCTTTGTGTTGAAATTAGGCCTTGAGAACATTGGTTGCAAAGAACGAATATTTTCCAAGTATAAGGAAAGCTTCAGATGATCTAAATCTATGACATTTTAAAGATGAAGAAAGCCTCTAAGGAGTAGAATTGTTTTACTGCAGGGTGCTCCTGTAACTCAGATCATTTGGTGCCTGACATTAAACCATTCAATGATCCCACTGGTTATAGCTGAAGGATATTTCAACTGGCAGCCAAAAAAAGTCTTGAGAATAATCAAAAATCTTAATCTGACGTTTTTATCAGAAGCAAGCTTAGTTTGGAAATATATCAGCTGTTGCTTTGTGTTGATGATGATATTTCTCAGGCAGTTCAGTTACAGAGTAAATAATAATCCAGGGATTTTTCACAGTGGAAATACCCTTGATGTCTTCCTGTAAGTGCTTTCCAGCATTTAATATAGAAAGTAAGAGTACAGGTTACTGAACCAGTAGCTGAATCCACAAAAGGAATCAAATGCCTAATTGTTATTTTAGGTGCAAAGTCCAACATTTGACTTCTCCATACACCACTGCTACTCAATGCCACCTAATCTTGTAGGCATCTAAAATCCCTGGGAACATAAATTATCATTGGTAAGGTCCTCAAGGCACCTTCTGCCAGGCGTGCTCAGAACCACTTAACTCCAGAAAGAGCAGCGAGGGACTTGGTTTGTACCTAAACACCTTCAAATTTACAACATAACCATTCCACCCAATCTGGGAGGCCTTATTCACCCACAGTTTTCCTATTCAAATGTGACATTTTCCCAAACACCCTCTGTTGCCAGAAGACTAGGAATTGTATAATTCACACAGGACCTGGGGAACACAGAATCCAATCCATACTCTTCTTAGGAAAACACAAACTCAAATCTCTGACCTCTGTAGGGAGTGTGGCTACCAAAAGGATATTGGGTAGTTCTGGGACTGGGTTTTCTGCATCTCCTGTTGAAGGGTAGTAGTTAGGGGACTTGTCTGAGAGAGAGGAGAATTGAGACCTTTCTTCAGCGACTTTAAGTTAGACCCTGAAATACTGTGCTTTGTAGTGTTGAAACCCTTCTGTCGATATAGACCCAACTTATGCAGTGAATCTAGACCTATCTTACTAGCTCCTGACTAAATGACCATAATGAAACAATATAACAAATAAAAACTGTTTAGTTAATATTCCATAGCCATTGGTTTGGATAGATACTCCAGGATAATGTCTTGGCTTCTCTAGGTGTTCTTGCCTTTGGCTCCCTTTTCAGGGCAGTCATTCACTCTTCGTTCTCACTATCCAGTACATCATCAGTTCCTGCATTCAACCTCTGCTTTATAATCTTTTTCTTCTGTCTATCAGTTCTCTCTCATTCTCTGGATGATGTCTGTCTCTTTCTCTCTAGCCATGGCCTCATTACTTTCTTTCCACACTGTTTGAGATACAGTTCCTAGCTTGACTCAAAAACAAGCACTTTACTTTTTATACACACACACTGTCAGTGGGTGCATCTACACGAGCAATTAAGGCACATGAATAAACTCTGGAGCTTATTGCACCAGAGTTAATTGCTCCCAGGCATGCCATTTGAACATGGGGGTCAGCTTGCCAGCCTGTGGCTGCTCCCCCTGGCTCAACGTGCTACGGATGGGCTGGATGGGGCACGAGGGTACTTCTGCATGGGGTTAGCTGGCAGACAGCCCTTGCACTGAAGCAGCCTTGTTCCTCAGTCAGCCAGGGCAGTGTCTACATATATAGTGATGTGGAGTTTTTAACCCTGCAGCAGGATAATACTTGTATATTGTATATAATACTGCAGAGTACATTACTTTACTCCAGCCTAACAGGGTGCATGTGTAGATGCCAGACAGATATTTGGCTAGAGTGGTATGACCCCAGCACCCATTCCTGCCCAGGGCAGGGGGTCAGACCTGATGATCTGTTTAGGTCCCTTCCAACCCTAGCACTATGATAGCACAATGATACTATGATTTACTACACAGCTAATTAGTCAACTGTACAGTAAACATCTCGTGTAGATAGGACTAGAGGGGTAGACTAGGGGTAGACCAATATTAGACCAGGGGACTAAGACATGGGGAACCAAAGTCCTGTTCCTATTGGTTTGGTGGAGACCTTGGACAGGCCACATAACTTCTCTGTGCTTAATTTTCCCAGGTATAAAATTGGGAAGGCAATACGTAGGGCCACATCCAATAACAAGTCAGATAGCTTTCAGGTGCCTGCCCCCTCAGTGGAATCATAATCCCTATGCGTGGAGCCTAGATACCTTAGCATGGAATCCAAAAGTTAGCTAGCATGCAGTTGCCTAGACTAGAGTAAGCCAATAAAGAAACACTGAGGACAGTGGGTGAGTCTTAAATCCCAACTCTGAATACCTCACTAAGGAATTCAGGCAGTTGTCTCTTTGCTCAGGGTCCAAAGCACTACATTTTGTGTAGATTCTGATCCTATCATTGCATGCTAGGCCTATTTTGAGAACAACTACTGGATTGAACCCATGAAAGGAAATAGACATTGGAACATTTATGGCTTATCTATGCCATTTCCGTGTCGAGCCAGGGAACCCCGCTGAGAACACTCACCCTGTGCACCAAATCTCAGAAATAAGACAATATAGACACTTTAGAATGGACCTAAACCTGTTCCAATAAGTGTACCCAAGACAGACCCTATGACAGCAACACACACTTCTGCTGTATGATTGGCTATGCCCCCCTTCTGCAATTTGGTGCACTCAGAGCAGTAGTGAGTGAATGAGTCTTGGAGGACTCCCTCTCTCAGTACAGAAGCAGTATAGGCAAGCCCCTGGTTTATGCATTCCAAACAATCAAAGCATAATCTAGGTGTTGACCTAGTCTGTCACACTGTGACTTAGCTGCACGTGTGGATAAGTAACCTTTATAGCTCTGAGGGAACTTTAAAGTTAATACCGCAACATCTGGAAGTTAGACACCTTCAAAGTTAGGTGGCAGCTGAGCAAAAGTTTTCCAGATCAGAAGTTAGATTTAGGCAGAATTTAGGAACCTACACTCATTACTGGATCTGACCATTACTGCCTTTTGTAAAACTCTTTGAGATCTCAGGGATGAAGAATACTCTGCAACAGAGTTCAACTATTATTAGGATTAACTTTGGTAAAACAGCTATAGCTTGTCCATAAATAATTCCATATCTTTTAGAATTGCAGTCACACAATATAGAAAAGGGAACCTTTTGATAAATTAATGACTATACAGAAAAAATATATATATATTTTTTACCCATAAGTTTCCAATAGCTTCACAAGATACTCAAATAGATTCTTTCAACCAATGTACAGGCAGGCTGCCCCTTTAACTAAGTGATAGTCTTTATTGAGAGTGAGTACCTTATTTTAGTGTTGCATACTACCACCTGCTGTATGCAATAGAAACTGCTTTCACAATTTCTTTCACAGGATGACCCATCACATTTTTGACATTTCAATACTGTCAGAGATAGATGTCAGAAAATTATTATTTAATTATTTAGCCAAGTGTTTTTTTTCTGTAAAGCTCTATTAATGAACTGTGTGTCATTACTAGGGCAGCTTTATTCACTGGATTGAATTTCTAGGTCAGGAAGTAGCTTTCTTTTAGACATGAAATTAAATAAGATTTATTTTAATGATTTTTTATACTTCATCACTTATAACCATAGAAAAATTGCTTTAAATTGAGTAGTGTAAAGGGTATGGAAGATCCCCTGGCAGGCCACATCCTAAACACTGCTGAGCCCAGGAAAAGATTGAGAGTGTGTGTGGGTGTGTGTTTAGCAGAACTTTGTGCCTGCTCTCTGATTGGCTGCTCATTATATTAGATTTTATTTTATTGTGTAGATCCAATATTATGTATGCTGGAAAATCAGTATGGGAACAGGTAGCCTCCCATTGTCATTGCTAGGAAGAGATCATAAAGTCGCATACCCAGCTCCAGGCTAGTCAAGGAAAGATCGTTGCCATCAGGGAGTATGCAGTGAATACATCCCCTCTGCAGGATGACACCGAGGAGAGTAGTAGGGATAATGGGGATTTGTTACAGAGGAGACACCTTGCATCAAAAGGTACAAGCCATCTTGAGCCAATGGCCCTGGTAACCCACCTTCAGCAGCATTGACAGCAAGGAGATCAGGCAGAGGCTGCAACAACGGAGAGGACCACCATTCACTGGGCACCCAAGTTGACTAGAGCCATTGTTCTGTCCATGGGACCCCTTAACCAGGACATCATATGGATTTGGCTCCCAGCATCTGGGCCACAGCTGCTCCGACAGCACTTTACATGAGGCCAAGCCTTGCCCATTCCTGCCTGGGGCAGCCTACACAATGCTCCTGCCCACAGCAGCATCCCAGCCCCACCCCTTGCCCTGGCCCTGACCAAGGGCCCCAGCCAGTATACTCATCTTCCCAGCAGAGCTATTCCAGGCGCTGCCTGGGTTCTTCTTGGTCCCCCACACCTCCAGCAGCTCCTCCCCTTGCCCCTGCTCCACTGCTCTAGCTGTCTTTCACTCACTTGTCTGCCCACTCGTTATCACATGAGGTGGCCAATTGGATGGAAGGTGGCTGGGAGCTGGAGCCGAAGCCCCATACACTGGAGCAAGAGTCACTCAACTGCAGCTTCCCCCCTGCCTGGCTGGACATATGTGGTGCCTAGTGTGCATCACCACAAATGCTGCCACTACCCTGTGCTACCTGATGCCCAGAGTGGCACAGCAGGGGCAGGCAGAGGAGGTGCCACTTGAGGTGGGTAGAAGCCAAGTAGTATCAATAGAGGAAGGAGGAGCACATTTCCAGGCAGCTGCAGCTGGACCAGCCCTACTGGGAAACTGAGCATGCTGGCCAGGGTGGTGCCTTTGGCAGGCACAGGATGGATAAGATGTGAGCATGGCATAGACTGCCCCAGGCAGGACTTGGCCCCATGCAGAGTGCTGCAGGGGTAGCTGTGGGCTGGATACAAGCAACTGGGAGGTCAGATCCAGCCTGTAGCCCATATTTTGTCCACCCCCAAGTTGGGAGTTGCCTCTGGCTTGTTAACAGAGGACCCACAGCTTCTTTGGTCCTTTTTTTCTGGCCAACTTACTTATGGAACTTTGGCCTCTTGTTGTTGTCCTTAACTGCCTTTGCAGGTGCAACTCATTCTTTCTTTGCCTTCCTGATTTTGCTCCTGCAGGTTCTTGTTAGTTCATGGTATGCATCCTTGATGACCTAGCCATTCTTCCATAGCCTGTATCCTTTCTTTTTGTATTTGAGGCACATTGTACAGTTACATCGGTCTCTTGCCATTCTTCTTGTGCTCTCATTGCGTTGGGACAGTTTTTTGTTTGCCTTCTCATATTGTACTTTTTAGAAACTCCCAACCCTCTTGGGTCTCTTTATCCTTCAACTTATCCTCCCATGGCACCATGCATATTAACTCCTTGACTCGAATGAAATCCGCCTTTTTGAAATCTAGCATTCAAATGTTGCTGACCTCATGCTTTCCCTGTCTCAGGAGCCAGAATTCTATCATATTGTGATCATTTCCTCCCGAGTTACCCATCACCTTCATATCCCCCCCTAATTCTCCCCTGTTGATCAGGACACGATCCAAGATAGATTATCCAGTAGTTGTATCCTCCACTTTCTGGGACAGAAAGTTGTTCTCCACACAAGTGTCCTGACTGGCTTTACATTTTATGTTTGGATACATTGTTCTTCCAGCCGATGTCTGGAAAATTGAAGTCTATCATCAGTACCATTGCATAGCTTTTAGACAGATTTGTCACTTGCTTGCAGATTATCTTATTCACTTCCTCTTCCTTATTAGGTGGCCTGTACTAAATCACCATCATTATATTAATGCTGCATCTTTCACCTTTCATCTTCATCCAAATGAATTATGTTCTCTTGTCCTCTTCCTCCTGAATCAGGGAACAAGTGTATGAGTTTTTTTACATAGAAAGCAAGACCACCACCTTTTCTCCTAACCCTGTCCTTCCAAAACAGGGTGTAACCCTCAATGTTAACATAAGAGCAGTCCCATCAGGTCTCTATGGTGCCAATCAGATCACAGTTCTTTTCACAGGCTTCATCTTCCAACTCATCTTGTTAATTCCCCATACTTCTTGCATTTGTATACATGCACTGGATGTATTCTGCATTTTGAGCTACTTGCTTCCCTTTTGCACCACTTGTTGCAGTCCTGTAGCTCCCTGGTCTTTTCCCAAAATTAAATTGCTTCTTCAAGTCCTTTCCTCCCTCGACTGTGTGCTCTATTGATGAAGGGTTTTGATTGCTATCCTTTGCAGAAACTAGTTTAAGGCCCTCCTTACTAGATTAGCCAGATGACACCCAAAGATGGTCTTCCCCATTCTCATGAGATGGATCCCATCTCTTGATCGCCGTCTTCCTCCCAAGAATATCTACCAATTGTCAAAGAATTGAAAGCTTTACATCAATAACACTGTCTCATCCATGCATTCCCTTCCAGGATATGATGGTCTGTGTCTGGACCATTGTGTAATGGGGCACCTACTCCATTATGAGGAAGCCTGGGTGGTTTAGGGTGTGCTTTCACTGCTACCTTTCCCCTTCATTACCCCCTGTTCTTACTACCTTTATTCTCCACCCTCACAGTTTGTTTCCCCATTTCAGCACTTTCCCTCCCCTCTTCTCTCAATTCCCCCTACCCCACATCTCTCTCCTTCTACACACACATGCTCCTTCAATTTGCTTTTATCACAGGCCATGGTTGGCCTGTGAAGACTGAGGTGAAGAAGGCATTGAGCACTTCAGCCTTTTCTGCATCCTCTGTCACAAGGTTGCTTTCCACATTCAGAAAGGAACTTGCACTTTTCCTGATCCCCCTCTTGCTACTGACATACAGGCAGTCCTCAGACTTAACATGCGGTTTTCAGGAAAAATTATATTGTAAGTCAAAACATTCTACCTTGAAAACAATTTTCCCATAGGAACAATATTATAAATGGGGTATTGGTTCCTTTACCATGCTCAACACAGCTGTCTCCAGCTGGTAAGTCTGGTGTATGTGTGTGTGGGGGGGGGCACTGCCCCTGCAGTGAGGGAGGGATTAGGGCTGGGGTAAGATAGGGGCTGGGCTGCCCAGCCAGTGCAGAGTGGCACAGGGAAGGGGTGAGCAGCTCCCACCTCTGTGGGCCGCCAGTAGGGGAGCTGCTCATCTGGTGGCTCATCCAGTGGGTCTCACCACTGCTCCGGCCACCAGTCTGGGATGGCATGGGGGGGGGGGGGGGCGGGGCGGACCGC
>NW_005842778.1:0-6700 GCF_000455745.1 Alligator sinensis | reverse complement strand
GCATTGCCTACAGACAAGTGGCACACAGTGGCCAGAGCTGCCCATGCCTCCCTGCACCGCCAGGATGGCTATGCCCTTCCCCACCCCAGCTGGGCAAGTGGCAGCAGGGCACTGGGGGGGCGGGGGGGAGGCATGTGCCCCCAGATCAGGGCAGGGCAGGGAGTAGAGCAGGGGCTATAGGGGGCTGCAGCCACCCTAAAATTTGCCATAACCCCCATCACCCACCCAGAGCGCAGTGCAGTACAGCCCTGGCCCTGCCTGCCTCTTATAGATCCAGGGGCACATGTCCCCCCATGCTCTGCCACCGCTCACCCAGCCACGGCAGGCTGGGGATGGGAGGCATGGGGAGGCTGAGGCAGCTCTGGCTGCTGCACGCCGCTTGTCCAGAGGCAGCATAGTGGCTCTGCCCCACCCTGGGTGTGTGAGTGGCAGGAGGGCATAGCCCCCCCTCCCAGGACTTTCCACCACTGGCCCAAAGCACAGTGGCAGCAGCCACTGGCAAGGGCTGTCCCACCCCTCCCCATGCCATGCTGTCCACTGGGCAGCCCCTGTCCCAGCCCAGCCCCAATCCCTCCCTCGCTGTGTGGGCGTTGATCTGCACCCCCCACAACAGACTTACCAGCTGTAGGCAGCTGTGTCCAGTGTCATAAAGTCAAAACCCCATCAGAACCTCAAAACAATGTTGTAATTTACAAGGTCATAAATGGCGCTTGTTATAACTCAAACAGTCATAAGTCGAGGACTGCCTGTACTTGTAGAAACCCTTCTTGTTATCCTTCACATCCCTTGCCAGCTACAACTCCAAATGCACTTTAGCCTTCCTGACTTCATCCCTGCATGCCCAGCAATGCTCTTATATTATTTCCTAGTTATTTATCCAAGTTTCCACTTATAAGCTTCCTTTTTGTGATTTAGTTTACTGAAGTTTACTCCATAACACCCTGCTCGGGCAAGCTTGCTAAGAAAACTACCTTTCTGTTTCCCACACTACTCCCAGGGTTTGCTGGAGACTGCCTTTTTATAAGGTTGCCTATCCTAGCTCCACCCCTCAATTACCTAAATCAGCCTCACCCAGAACAAGCCTTGTTACTCACTCACTATAGAGGACAGAAAAAAAGAAGAAAAAGAGAGAGAAGCAAGCACATACCATGGAGGGGGGAAAAGGAAGAAAGAACCCAAACATACACACCAGGTATTAAGCTAACACTCTAGTAGTCAGCCACTCTACGTCACTAGCACAGCAAAAAGCCTCTTCAAGGGAGTCCCACACCTGAGCTACTTACCCCAGAGTGATTGATCTTTGCTTACTGCTAAGCTTACAAGCAGCCTGCAGTTGAAGCAGCAGTACTCTGCAGTACTAATTTCTAGGATTAGAAATCACAACTGTTAATATTGATTGGACTGATAACATTGTAGATTTAGTGCACATTAACTTAGGCATGGGCCAACATATTTGGGAAATGCTGCAGACCTTTAAAAGCAAACACCAGCTGTTAAAAGGACTTATGAAAAAAAGCCACAAGGACTGAATTGGTTTTGGCACTGAGAATGGACTGAACATAAACACTAAAGCTTTGCTCAAGGGTGACTCAAAGATCTGCTGGTGGTAATCCCTGTTTGAGTGGTCACCCATGGCAATTGGGCTTTTAAATTTGATGTTGCACCCCATTGTGTTATTAATTGTTTTGTGACTGTTGCTGGTTTCAGTTATGGGTGGAATATGCCTCTGGACAAAACACTCATGTGCCAGAATTAGTAAATTACAGGTAAGGCTTGCACTGAAAATAGCCTTCATTGAATAAGGAGAAAGCAGTCATGTCTGGGATACTCCGCTCAGTACAGAGAAACAGGTATAGGCCTGACGTTCGCTTGACCCCCTGGGAGTTCCTACAGAAAGACAAGAGAAGGGGATTGTAAGGAGCCAGCAAATCTCATCCTAGATGCTCTTAAGTCTAAAAAAAGGCAGACTGTGTGGTGGGGGAAGGGAGGAGGGGGTTCCAGGACAATGCTGTGTATCAGTTATGTGTTTTTTGTGACTTACATCCTGTTGCCTTTTCCACCCCTTAGAAACCAAACAGTCTGAGCAGTTTGGACAAAACAGCAGGCCCTTATGCCTGCTCCCTGAATGGCTGTTCTTTTTGATAATTTTCATTTCACTGAGTAGGTTGTGGACCTTAGGTCCAACATCATGCTCTTGTTGCATTATGTATCTAATGTTGAGCACCAAACTCACTACACGTATCACTGACAAGCATAGGAAGTCTGCAGGGAGATGGCAGCTGAGAAGAAGAGAACTCAGACCACAACAACAATCAATCATCCATAGGATTGAGTGGACTTTCAGTCATCTGCTCAATGTATTTTTCTTGAACTTTTGTGATGAGCCTAGCCTTGTTTACATTATATGCCCCAACTCTTGCCCAACCATGTGTAACAGGATCTTGCACCAGCTGCCTTTTTTAGCTAGCCTTCCTGAAAGCTGCACTTGATCTGCTGACTCTTCCTCTAGCAACAGGTGTCCTGGACTGCCAGTTATCCTCCCTCTACCACCCCACCTTGCACCACTAAATTAACAGGGGTTAGGGGTCCCCTATTACACCATGCTCAAATAATTTCAGTAAATCCACTATCCTGACTTCAGTATGGATCTTTAATTTGTGTTTTGGACACAGATTCTGCCTCAGATGCCTAGAAGTAATCCTGATCTATCTGTTGCTCTGAACTGCCTACATCCTAGTCATAGTAGTGTTAGAGTGATGTTGTAGCCCTGATGGTTCAGGAATGATGTGAAAGGCAAGGATGTGTTTGTGTGGTGTATTTTATTGAAACAACTATGGTTGGAATAAAGTTAAGCTGAAACTTGATTTGTTTGTAAATGCAAAGAATTTTCCATCAGGTCTGATGCTATTTTAGACAACAGCAACAGGTTGAAGGAAGCAAGCAACTCTTAGAAGGAAGCAAACAGTTGAGCAGTTAAGACTAGAAAATAGAGTGAATGGGAGAAGGGAGGAGGAATTCCCAGGGGCAGTAGACAAACAATAAGCAAAAGAAAAAAGCTTGATTACTGGCATACTAGCATCTGAAGTCAGAGATGCTGAAGTCAAACCAGGGTTACCAGAAGCAGATGTCAGGAAGTAACGTAAAGTAAAACGATGGTTCTGAACTTCAGCAGCTGAGTACATGGTCAGGAATGTAGGATCAGGCACCAGGGAAGTTACACAGGCAAGAGAAATTCACAGAATGAAGCCAGTTTGTTGTGAAACAGAGGTCATGTCCTACAAGAGGTCTTTTAACCAGTCAGCAAGCTGAGGCTCAGCTGGCCCCGCTTAATGGACCTAGTTGCACAACTGCAGTGCAGAGGCCTTACATCTACCCCACCCTCCTCAAGTGAAGCTTCCAGATGCCCTAGAGCCAGGTTTGTTTAGATTTCATAGATTTCATAGACATTAGGGCTGGAAGGGACCTCGGAAGATCATTGAGTCCAGCCCCCTGCCCCAGGAGCAGGAAGTCAGATGAGGTCATAGGATCCCAGCAAGATAAGCATCAAAATTTCTCTTGAAGGAGTTCAGTGTAGGTGCTTGAACCACCTCCAATGGCAGACTATTCCAGAACTTGGGGGCTCACACAGTAAATAAATTCTTCCTTATATCCAGCCTGAAACGGTCTTGTAGTAGTTTATGACCATTAGACATTGTAATCCCTTGGGGTGCTCTGGTGAACAAATGTTCCCCCAGATACTGGTGGTCACCCCCAATAAACTTATAGGTGGCCATCAGATCACCCCTGAGTCTGCGCTTTTCCAGGCTAAAGAGCCCCATAGCTCTCAGCCTGTCGTCATAAGGTCTGTTTTCCTGACCTCTGATCATGTGCGTGGCTCTTCTCTGGACTCCCTCAGGCTTCTCCACATCTTTTTTGAATTGTGGGGCCCAAAACTGGACACAGTACTCCAGCTGCAGCCTCACCAAGGCCGAGTACAAGGGGAGAATGATGTCCTGGGATTTGCTTGAGAAGCATCTATGGACGCCTATAAGAATGCTGCAGGTTTTTACTCCCAAAGTGGAGAACCTTGCATTTTTTCAATGTCAAACACCATCAGATTCTCGTCTGCCCATTGGCTGAGCCTGTCCAGGTCAGCCTGGATTGCCCTCCTGTCTTCAGATGTGGATGCTTTGCCCCAGAGTTTGGTGTCATCGGCGAACTTGGCCAGTCCACTTCTGACTCCAATGTCCACATAATTAATGAAGATGTTGAACAATATGGGTCTGTTGGCTACAAATGCCCAACTTGGGATCCTTAAAATTCTAGTTTGTTAGGCGGATTGAAACGCTGTAATCATAAACCTTGGGGCTGGTCCCCACACACACATACATGCACACACATACACACACACAGTAGCAGGCTACAGAGTCAGGTATACCTATCCTACAAGCGCTGGAGTCTGTCGTTGAGGCTTCTTTCAGCGTGGTGTTATCTTCCAGAAGGGGGTTGCCGGCTGGTCCTTCTGGCTGGACAGGTCTGGTCGAGTTGGAGATCAAGAAGGCGTCACTGAGGGTCACTTTTCACATCCTTTTATCTGTCCCTGGCAGACTTTGGTGACTCCCCAGTTTTCAGGTTTGCCCAATCCAGGGGTCATTGACCCTTGTGGGACTTCCCCCCCTCGGTGGCTACTGGACGACATCTGTCAGTCCCAGGGGTCGTCCGCATGTACGTGCAGGTTTGGGAGTCCATTGATGAATTTAGAATAGGGCTCTGGGAGTGGTCAATCTGGAGATATTCAGCCCAAAAGTTGGTCTCTGACATTGATTAACTCAGGCCAGGGCTTCTAGCCCTTGATCAGTGACGTTTAGCGATTTCCCGGTTGTTACATTGTCTTCTATTGAGTTCTTCTGTTGGCTGATCTGCAGCTTCCAGGTGTTAATTGCCGTGTGCTACCTTGTTACACATTCAATCACTGATTCACTCGCTCTTTCAGGGGCCAGCCTGATACAGGGAAGGGCAGTTTGATTCCTGCCCTTGTTAACATTGTTACAATGTATAACTTACTTATGAAACTAAACACATTTAGTTGAAAGTTGAAAGGTGAGGAGTATAAAATATAAGCTACAAATGCCATGGCACAAGTAGATAAAAATACCAAACTACAAGGGGAGATACAAAATGAACACACGCAAATTTTAAAACACAATTCCTCATCTTAAAGTGAAAGAGAGAGGAAGGAAGAAAAGGTAGAAAAAGAGAAACATCCACAGAGAGGAGAGCAAATGCAGGCAAGAGGAAAAGGGGGCTTTCTGCTACAGGTCCAAAGACAGAGCCTTGGGGGACCCCACTGGTCACAGGGCACCATAATGATTGACCTCCATCAATTACCACCCCCTGGGTCTGAACACGGAGCCAATTTCCCAGCCAGCAGATCGTGGTGGACGCAAGGCCACAGTTGGCCAGTTTTGGTCATGAGGTGATCATGGGATACCAGATCGAAGGCTTTTTTGAAGTCAAGATATATGACATCAATCTCTTCTCTCTTGTCCAGGTGAAGGGTCACCTGGTCATCAAAATGAGATTGGTCAAGCAAGACCTACCCACAACAAACCAATGCTGGCTATCACTCAGGATGTTGGCATCGGCCAGTCCATTAAGGATGGCCTCTTTAATGAGCTTTTCTAAGACCTTCCCCGGGATAGAGGTCAGGCTGATAGGCCTGTAGTTTGCCGGATCCGCTTTCCTCCCTTTCTTGAAGATAGGCACCACATTGGCCTTCTTCCAGTCTTCAGGCACTTCACCAGAGCACCAGGAGTTCTCAAATATCCATATCAGGGGCTGGGCTATGATGCTCGCCAGCTCCTTGAGTACCCTGGGGTGTAGATTGTCAGGGCCGGCTGACTTGAAGGTATCCATCATCTCAAGGTGTTCCTTCATGAGGTCAGCATTGATGGAGGGCAGGGGATCATCCTCACCTGGACCTCCCTGTCCCGTAGTGGGCATGGGTGTCTAGTGGGACTGATGAAAGACCGACACAAAATACCCATTTAATAGGCTGGCTTTTTCCTGGGCATCAGTTGTCAGATGTCCCATCTGGTTTAACAGGGGCCCAATGTTGCCCTTGCTTTCCTCTTGCTCCCCACATGTCTGAAAAAGGACTTTTTATTGTCCTTGATACTCAAAGCTAGTTGGAGTTCAGTTGCAGCCTTGGCTTTCCTGGTTTGCTCCCTGCAGCACCAGACCAGTGCAGAATAATCCTCCTTGGAGGTGAACCCCATCCTCCATCCTTTGTAGGCCTTTCTTTTTATCCTCAGGAGGTCTGATGGATCCCTGGAGAGCCAGGGGGGCTGCTGTGCCCTCTTGCTGCCTTTCCTCCGAGATGGAATAGAATTAGCTTGTGCATTGAGGATTGCTCCTTTGAGGAGCAACCACTCTTCCTGAACTCCCCTCCCCCTGGGGTTGTGGTCCCTTAGGGCCTCATTGACAAACCTCCTGAGCTTGTCAAAGTCAGTTTTCCTGAAGTCAAGGACTTCAGTGTTGCTGACTGACTTGCCAGCTTTACGGCAGATGGTGAAGGTGATCACCTCATGGTTGCTGTCACTCAGCTTCCCATCGATCACTAGGTCATTGATTAGGTCATCCCCAGTTGCCAGTACCAGGTCGAGCAGCGCTTTACCTCTCGTTGGCCATTAGACTTCTTGGGTCAGGTAGAGGTCATCCA
>NW_005842777.1:742632-743725 GCF_000455745.1 Alligator sinensis | reverse complement strand
TATATTTCTTTTTCTGTAAAATGCATTTTTTTCCTAGTCTTATGAGACACACATTTCTTTTTTGTATAATTATTCTCTCGCTATATTTCTTTTTCTGTAAAATGCATTTTTTCCTAGTCTTATGAGACTCGCATTTCTTTTTTGTATAATTATTCTCTCAAAGAGAATTACAGAACGTTTCTTCCTCCCATAGCATATGCTCTGGTGGTTGGGTACGGGTACATTTTTAATAGTGACCTACATGTGTTTGGTTCCTTTTATTCTCAGGAAGGTGTAGAATCGAGTCCTCCCCCTTCCACAGTCTGTGCTCCAACTACTGCAGTTGGGCACCAAACCTAGCCATGGTTTTAAGAAAGGAGAGCGAGCTAGCTTTCCATATCCAAAGGGATAGTCCAGAGAGGGTTTGGGGCTCTTAAGTCACAATAGCACAGGGGTTCATAATCGAGAAATACACATCTTTGTTTTTTCCTATGGGCTTGCATATTTGCCCTTTGTGGACGTAAGCCTTAGCTACTTTGCTGTGGGCTATGGGAAAGTACCACAGTGAACAAGTGGCCTACCCTTCATGCCACTGGATATTCAATATTTCCTATAGAAGCTGTTCCATTTTACAGAAATGAAAAATTAACAATACCGGTTTCCCTCGATTTATGCGGGTTCTTTAAATGCATGTTCACTCTTGTGCGATAAGCATATTTAGACCCATAATTCATTATATGTGAGGTAAATTTGCTCTTGTGTGATTGGCAGAGATGCCCCCCGCCCAAGTAGGTAAGTCTGTGGGGGGAGGGGAAAGGGCCGTGGCCCCACTCACCCAAGGCCCAGCTGCAGTGGCCCCAGGAGCAGCTGGCACCAGCTGCCTGGAGCGGGGGGCGCCGGCCCCCGGCTCCCTGTAGCCGGTGTGCTGCACCATGCTCCGCCTGTCCTCCTGCGCCTGGGCTCACCCCAGCTCCTGAGCTGCCCCGTGCCATGGTGCAGGCAGCTGGTGTTGGCTGCTCCTGGGGCTGCTCCAACACATGCTAGGGTGAATGCGGACAAGTGGAGCCCCGGGCAGCACAGGGCGCCGCACTCAGCCCAGCCTCAGCTGCAGTGG
>NW_005842777.1:694832-742592 GCF_000455745.1 Alligator sinensis | reverse complement strand
AGTGGGGACAGCCGGAGCATGGTGCAGCCCAGCGGCTGCAGACAGCTGGCGGCAACTGCTCCCAGGGCTGCTGCAGCTGGGGCTGGGGTGAGTGCCGCTCCGTTTCCTCCGCTTTGTTGCCTTGTGCAGCCTCAGGAGCAGCACCCCTCCCCCCACCCCTGCCCTAGTCCCAGCCTCACTCCCTCCTTTTCTCTCTCACCACCATGGGTTTGGTTTATATGCCATTCTCAGGGAACGCTTGTACAGCATAAATCAAGGAACACCTGTATGTAGAACCAGGGGAGTAACCTAACAGCTGAACTACAGCCTCACAGTCTGTTCTCCTTGTCCCAGCTGTTTAATTGGCCAGGATCACTATAACAATCTCCCCAGCCCTTAATCACATACATCTATTCTTGTACCTGTACTGAATTGAAATAGCAACTTTTATTGCCTTGAAATAAGGGATAACAAAATGTAACTGTGTTTTGTTTCAGAGGGTCATTTGATAGGGTCAAACTGGCACCAGAAATATGGACATCGCTTGGAGAAACAAATGATCCTCTATCCATTGAAATCAAGGGTTAAAACTCCTTGAGTTAGAGGGAAGGGCACTGGGTAGGACTCGGATAGGTTCTTCAGTATCCTCAGATAGGATTCCCAGTAAGGAATGGGCTGTGATGGTATAGTTCTGTAATGGCAAGACTAACCCCAATGGAAAAGGGGGTGGAGGAGGTGGGAAATAAAGGACAGAAGTTTTTTAGCTTTTGGTTGGACTATCATTTATCTTTAAATCCAGATAAGAGTCTGACACTGGAGAAGTGCAGGTTGCTGTCACTGCTCAGACTGGTAGACTAGAGACCCACCTATGTTGTCAGTGACTTCAGCGGTGCAAGAACAGGCCCAGGCTCCTCCGCTGCTGTGAGTTCACCTTGGTGAGAGTTCTGAGTGGGAAAACTGGTACAGAGTCATCTGCGCACATAATTCATGCCCTTTACTTTCTGTTATTGCTTTATTTGTGATACAAAAATCAAATGTCCATAAACAGTTTTTCTGAACATAAAACTAAGCGATTTTATACATAAACAATTACATATAGCATTTATAAGATGTAGTAAAAAAGGGCACTGTTGTTTGGATGCGACAGAAACTGGATGATACCATGGTGATTAAACAACATTAGTTATACAGACTAGTGTGCATGGTTACATTTTGTTCAAACAGTTGCAACAGATATTGCCCCAAAACGCAGAAAATACAGTTGTGAAGTGCTCTTTTCTTCCACATCCCCACCCACCCAGTGGCTTTGGACTTGCAGGAAGGCTCAGTCTTTTTCCATGTTCACAGAACAGTCCTGAATTCATCAATAATGAAACTAGGCACATGTGCTTCAACAACCTAACAGAAATGGAGAAGAATGAAGTCAATTTTTGATAGCCATATTCAGCCATAAATACAGCAAACACTGTCGAGAGATAATCACATGTTAATTGGTGGAGGGTCACACAGACCTATGTGAGCTACCTAGAGTCTACTTCATATACTTAAAGACCCAGATTCTTTTCCGAAGTGATTACTTGATGCATAACTGGGGGGGGAAGGAAGGGCACAATGTTGGGAAACTATAGCCTCAGTTTAAGTCTGAGCAGACCAGTGGGCTTTTTAACTTAAACTACCTGACTATCAACCCACTGAAACATCATTCAATAATTAAGTCTGGAACACAAGCAATTTTCGTTCTGCCTCCTCAAACCCAAACATCAAAACTTCTCAGCTGGCATCACAAAATAATTGAAACAGGAGAGAATCTGAACCTACATTTCCCCAGTCTTTTACCCGCAAGCATCACTTAGCAGTGCCCTTTTTCAGGAACAGTAACTTTCTTTAACTTTTCATCTTGCTGATTGTGTTACAATCTATACCAAATGGTTTGACAAATACAAGTTTGGCCAAATGCGTAACTGTACACTAGGATAAATATGCTTATTGTCGTGATATAAAGTGAACCTTAGTGGGCCCAAATTATCATGACTTCTCATGTGAAAAGCCAGAGGAGACTGTTTATTTTCTTGATGAAAAATCTGCAACTAGAGGGCTTGTTTTGCCATGTACAGAACATATTGATAAACCCCTGCTTCTAGATAGAAGCCAAAGCATCCCACATTTCATCTGTTTTCAAGACTGAAAAAATGTCTTGTAACCACCATTTCACTTTTTTTGATCAGCTCTAGGATACAAATTGGCTTCTCCAGGGGTCCATAAATAAGAAGGATAAGCATTTGTAAGTGAGAATGACAACAGATATGAGGGCAATTATACAAAGCCATGGGTCTGTGACATACATGCATACCCTATCGAAGGTATAAATTAAAAGGATTTCTAATGATGCACTCCCACTGAATAGCAGCTTTACGTGTTCTTTCAGCAGCTTTGTGCTGAGCACCTCAAGGTTTGCTTGTACTGAGGCAGTGACCGGCCTTGGCAAGGGTGGGGTTGAGCATCCCCTGCCTGTGCTTACCCAGCCACCCACACTGGTGTTCATAATCCAAGCCTGAAAGCTCTTCCGCAAGGCTAGTTCAGGCTTGCCCCCAGTGGCTGCTCTTGGGCATGCCAAAGCCCAAGTGCTGGAGAGTGGGTGCAGAGGCATGAGCCTGGAGTAGCTCCACAGATCTACTTTGGGATCTGGAGTGTGCCTAGAGGTTTGGGATATACTTGGTCCCATCCTCAGCAGGACCAGCCACTGTCATAGCACAGACAAGCCCTTGGAGGACTCAGTGCAACTTATTCACAATTCCTGGTCCAGAGCAAATGAATATTAGGAAACTGCTAGAAATAACACCTACTACACACAACAGCATAAAGCAGATTTAGTTCTTTTAACCGTGTAAGTCAGTAGAACAGATAAAAATGTGCAGAGTCCTCCCTAAAGGGAGGAAAACAATCTATTATGCAGATCACCCAACTCTAGATTTCCATTAAAAACTAAGGACAGGAAAATGTAAGGACTAAACATAAAATACAAGTTGACACACAGGTATCTTAGACTAACAGTAGAAAATTCACCATATCCTCACTTAGTGTAAAAACCAGTGTTATTTAATTGGCTTTTATGTCAATCCCTCTTATATTAGTATTAATGCTCCTCTAAGTCCCAAATTGAAATCAGAGTTCTCTTACTTACCCTTCTGGGTAACTTTGTGTAACGAACATAATCTTCCAGGAACATAAGGGCACCCACTACATCGGCAGGCATTTCTGGTATCTTCTGGCTATTATTAACACATACACATTAATGAACCTCAGGCCTCTAGACATGGTGGTTTTGATCAGCTACTTACATAAGTAAAATATTAGGAAGTGCTAAGCTATTTATTCAGGTTGGTCAACATATTTTGCAATTTTACAAGAATGGCATACTTTGATGTAACACTTGAATTACGAAGAGGCATACTCTTAAAAATGACTGCAAAAGTTAATTTGAAGCCTAACAAAATAAGCAGTAAGAAAAGTGAGAACTCCATACCTTGTGCACTGCTCCATCGTTGAGCGAATAAACTGACCAATCAGAGCCAGGAACTGTTCCGTGTATCGTGAATGAAACTGTTTCAACAGCGTGAGGAGCCCAAGCACCAACGGGAGCCAGTCAATTTGGTCTGCTGGCTTTCTGCACACTACTCCTATATGGAAACAAAACATTTTCCCCTCTTTTTGATAAAGCAGAACACATCCTTAATATCAGAGCTAAACTATGGTTTATATTCACAAAAGGCTTTATATCAGGCCTTTGCTTGTTTTTCATGAGCAGAGGTTAGTCCATGTTAGTCTGAAGTTAGGCAAAAGGCAGGGAAGAGATGGAACTTATAACTAACTGAATCAGACATGCATATATTGGGGGTATCAAATCCTTCAAGTCAAATCCAAGCCCAGCCACTCCAAATCCTGAAAGCTCTGCCTCACGTTTGGTGCCTCACAAGGGACCTCTGGGGGTATATGGAGGTGCACTACTAAGATGCTACACCTGTTTGCCGCTTTTACAGTACTGTTTCTTAGATGAGTTGTGTGGAATGACTGATGAACTCTACTTGATCGGAGAAACAGTGTACTTTGATGCAAAAGCCACAGTTAACAGCTGAACAACTATTTCTTAATGCAGCAACCTGTTTTGAACTAAGTAACTTGTGAGCGCCCCAGATATGAATGATCTGGGTTCTTCTTCATTATACAGATTCCTTACAAACAAATGTGGCAATCCATATTTTTTTCACAGCAAATAATTTAACTGCATGAAATGAGGAACAGTACTGCAAGTTGGGCATCAAGCACCTGGATCTTGTATATTCTATTTCTTGAGCTTGGTTTTGTGCATAAAGATATGACTAAAAATTTAGGAACCAGTCTCATACCACTTTATCATATTTGAAAAAGTACACCTAAATTGTAAGTTACAAATGGGATAGTGAATCTGTCAGAAGCCAAAGTGAGGATATGAAAAGTTTGTATACACTTAAATGTACTTGTTCTATTTATATAACAGCAATTCATATAATACCTAGATTTTTGTTATATTGCAGTTTGGGCAACTGGGAAATCAGGAACAGAAAGTTGACAGAGGGGAAATAAGGCAGCCGCTTTGTTGTTATGTATATCTGGAAAGGAAAGGAAAACACAATAGTTTTTACATAGTTAACATAAAAGCAGATTAACATGTTTGTATCTGCAATAGCTGAAGACAAACACAAAACACCACAGAGCTTGTTTGTGTCAGAATATATATACATGTATACGTGCGCACACACACACACACTGTATATTTTATAAATATATATTATATACACAATGCATTTATGCATAAGTATTATCTTATACTAGCCAATCGCCCGTCGAGAATGACGGGGCGCGGGGGGAAGGAAAGGAGGGACGGAGTGCCGCCACCTAATGCCCCATGCTGTCTGGTCCTCGGCGCAGCTTCAGAATTATGGCAGCGCTCCCCCATGCTTGGAGCACTCTGATTGGCTGTTTCCATCAGCCAATCAGAGCGTGAATAAAGCATTAAAGAAAGACTTAGGCTTTTATAATATTAGAATAAGTAAATAAAATACATATATATATATATATATATATATATATATACACACATATATACACACACACACACACACAAATACATGTATAAAAGAACAATTGCTAACCAAATTCAAGTTTTCTGGAAAGATAACAACAATAAAATGGTTTTGGTCATAATCTGACACATTGGCAGATCTCACAGGAAAGTATGACTCTGACCTTATTCAATGGGTTACGAATGCCTGCTGCTTCTAGATAGGCAGTGATTTCATACAAAAGTGTGTTTTCTTCTTTTGGGTAAGGCAATGATGGATTCTGGTAATGGGCTTCAATGTCAGCCAAGACTGCTCTAAATGCCAAAGAGAGACATTTTGATTTGAAAGTGGTTAATTCAATTGTGATAGTAAAAGAAAAACTAAGGCCAGAAGGGATCTCAAGACATTATCTAATCCAACTCCTTCAAACCTTTTGTTCACAGCAGAATCATCCTTTTCTAAACTATCCCAGGCAAATGGTTGTCTAACCTGCCTTTAAAAACTTCCAGTGATGGTGATTTCACAATAATCCCTTCCAGTACTTCACCACCCTCATAGATAGAAATTTATTTCCAGCATCCAATCTAAATCCTCTTGCTGTCATTTAAGTCCATTATTTCTTGTTTTGCCCCATCCCCCATAGGCACACATAACAAATATCTTCTTTATGACACTCCTTTCTGCATTTATCCAATCCCGTCTACTCTCTCATCTAAATAATCCCAATTTTTCAAATTTTTCCTCGTCAATTTCTATGCCTCTATATCATCCTCAAGGCTAATACTATACATTTCAGTTGAGAAAGAGAAATCCTGCTAACACGAAGAAACAAGTTTCCTACAAAAGTTTTCTTTAGAAATTGATAAGAACAACAATAATAAAATAAATACTGCTGTTAATTTTTTTGGATGCCCATTTTACTAGGTACTTTTACATGTGCTCCACAGGTGTGCGTGTGTGGGGGGCAGTGCTTTAATTAGAGAAGCTCGAGAGCTGGTTTAATTAAAGTGCCACTGCATCTTGTATATCAGCATCCCCGCATTTAAAAATGGCGGTGGATGTGCTTGAACTAAAACTTGTTCAATGCTATACAACACACAGAAAGCCGCTGGAATGCAGCAATTGCCATGCTCCAGCAGACTCAATTAATCAAATCTGCTCTGACGTGCTGGAATTCCAGCGCGCTGGAGTAGCCTCTGCGCTCATGTATAGGCACCCCTGTATTCCAGGCACAGCACATGCCATGAGCTGTCCAATAAGAAGGGGTAAATAAAAGTGTAGAATTTGGTGAATTTTATACAATTTGACTGATTTTATTTCCAAATCCGATTGGAGTTTTAGGTATGTTCACATGCTAAAGACATTAAAAGGCATCCTTTCATTGATCGTTGAATGATTTTATTCCTGAATTTTATCTGAATCTGAAATTTAAAAACTTAGCCTGCATTTGGATTCATTTCCCTCAAGTTAGCTCGTGTCACAACAATTAACATTGCAATGATACAGGCTGCTCTTCAATGAATTTTGCTTCTTACTTATTGAGATTTTCCAAAGCAGCTGCCAAATGCTTGGAGTCAAACCTGCAGGAGTAATTTAATTCATTGGTAATCTGTTGTCTTAAAATCTGCATTTGACCAACCTGTTAAAAAAATACCATGAAAACAAGAAGTTTAACAATTTTTTTTTTTCAAAACAATGAAAAAAAAAGATTGATTGTAACAATTTACAGTTGTATAAGGCTGTATATCGAGGGGGACTTAACTGCTTTATATATTTATTATATATCCACAAATGAATCATATATATGCAAAAAACAGACACTCATACACACACATACCATTTCTGTGATGGGCAAATGTTTGCTAAACTAATGCATTAATTTATAATACATACTATTTTATCAAGCATTTGTCTACCACTAAAATTATACCATCTTTTAGGTTAACTATAATTTTTTTGATGCAGCAAAGCAGCTACATTACACAACAGCTTTGGATAGAAACCTGATAAGATTTGAGAGTGTTCCTATGCAGAGGATCATTTCTTAACACAGTGAAAGTACGAAGGACCATTTTCCCCCTAACTCTGATCCTGCACTTAAGCTGTGCTGTGTACTGCCTGGGGATATACAAAGATAGCAGAAAGAAGACAAGGCAAAAAGAAATTTGATACACGAGATCCAACCAGTTGTGCATGTCATCCAATCTCATTGTCGTGTCATTTATTCCAAATGCTGAAATATTGCCTAACTATCATAAATGTTCACAAGGGGACAAAATAACTGCTTGGTTTCTTTTCTTTTCCCCTGCATTACTTTGGAAATACAACTACAATCATTTAAAAGTACTATTATCATACTATACATCTTCTTGGGTTACTTAGAGATCTTCCACCCCTGCGCTGCCCAGGTCCAGTTTTGCTCAATGCATTATAATGCGTTAGAGGTACACAAGGGGATGTATGATAACTGCAGATTCAACTTTTAGATTAAAATATGTAATAGAGATCATATGACTTGATGTGCACTTTGTACAATAGTAACTCATAATTCTTTAAACAACTGTACCTTCATTATGGCATCCAGATATGCAGCCCAGATCTTCTGAGTTTTGGCAACTGCTGCAGAATAAATTTTGCTAGAGTTTGCTGTGGCAAAACATAAAAATAAGTAAGCATACCTGGAGATCCTTTAACAATAGCTTTCTTGAAGTCTACATCTCAGGTACTTACCTACAATTCCTTTGACTGGACTGACAGCATTCATAAGAGCTTTTAATGTTTCCTGTACTGTTCTGTCCCTGAGTATATGTCTCTGAAACATGCTGAGGAAATTCTAAAAAGAAACACATGCAGACTGATGCTTTATCCTGGTAGCATGCAGGATGCTTTATTGTAGTGAGTTCAATGGCAATTTTATTATTAGAACAGGAGCAGGGTAGGAAATCTCTCTGAGACACAGAGCTGAATAATTCCAGCATGAATCTGTATGTTTCTCACTAACTGTTATTTTGTACTATGATGGTAGCCTGATGCTTGCATCAGTGATTAATATAGAAGGCATCAACCATGTGCTTACTTCATTTCACATTTAAGCAAAAACCACTTCACCTATACTCTGTCTCTTTTATTTCTTCCCAGAATATAGCATTCATTTAAGCCGTTTTAGAGTCATGAAACAAAGTTTGTGTTTCAAGTGCTGACTTGGTCAGAAAAGGAATTATACAGAATGGATACTTTCTTACTTATGTTAGGTAAAAATAAAAAAAGAAAGAAAATACACCACTCTAGGCATAAATCATCTAGCTCTTTATACAGGCATACAGTCCCCATTAACCTACACCTGGCCATGAAAACTGTACTCCTTTTGAGTGAGTGCTGGTTAAACAGTAGATTAAATGGGCAATTTACGGGGAAGAAGCAGCTAGAACAACTTTTAACGTTTCAAATCTGAGGGCTTTTTGTATGTGAAAAAATGAACATTTGGGCTCAATTTTTTTTATGCGAAACTTTTATAAAAGGATTGGCAAGACACTTAAAGTGACAGATCAATCAAAATGGTTATTCCTTTAAAAATATTACTGGGCAGTAAAACTCAACATTCATGAATAAAGTAGAAACTCAAAGGTTACCTGCAGCTCCTTCACAATCATGAAACAGAGCAATCTATCCAAACCATTCAGACCAAAGGTGCCTAAAGTGTCTTGGATCTCTGAGAAGAGGCGGCTGTTGGTTACCTCCAGGTGAGTTTTGTTATCATACCATGTGTTCATTTGATCAATGTAACACGTGACTCTAAAAGAAAATTTAAACACAAATAACATCTTAGGAAAAACTATGGGATATTTTTATAATAAGAAATTAACTTTGATAAATGTTGGAGAAAACAGCTGCAGTGAACTAGTAGTGCTCTCCTCTTCACTGGGTTGTCATCTTTATTTAGTTCATATGACCCCAATTGGCTAACACGTTATAACATTTTTGGTAAAAATTGAACCAAAACCAACAACCACCACCTCAATCAGGTATTCTAGACTAATCTTAAAGGTACTGGATGATTTTTTGTTCTTAGTAGTTAAACACTGGATGATGATAGTGACAAAGAAAAGATAACAAGCAAAATATGTATTTATTTCAAGGGAGAACATTTTTTAGCGCTTCAAAGAGATTGGAATGATGCAGTTTATGACTTCTGATACTCACTTTGGGTCTGTGATTTTCAGTATTTCTCTGCAAAGCCGACCGATAAATGTTACCGATTCATCTACAGGGGTGAATTTAGGGATTGGAATATGAGTAGACTGGTAAATACTCTGCCAGTCTTGGATCTGAAAAACATTTTAGAATAATTTTAAAACATTACCCTCAGCCCTTTTCAACTTGGCTTCAAAAGAATTCTTAATTAAAAACAGAAAATAGAAGATTACGCAAAAGAAAAAGAGAAGGAAAGAACAGAGCTTTCATGAACAAAGGCAAGCAACTTTGAAAAAAAAAATAGATCTAGAGGGTGGGGTGGCACTTCGGTTTCTCCACCGTGGCACTTCTGGTTTCTCCAAGCCCCCATGGCCTGGGGCAAAGCAGCCTGCGCTGCCTAGCCCCCACAGCCCAGGGGCATAGCAGGCTGTGTGGGGCCCGCCTTCTTGTCCCGTGGGGCTCGCAGGAGGGGCAGCAGGACGCCCCAGATGTGGTGGGAGAAGTGGTGGCCCGGGCCACTCAATTGACTGGCATGTTTTGTTATCCAGCATCCGCCATTCCCAGGGGATGCCGGATAACAGAGGTTTTACTGTACAATGATAACGTGTAATTTTCTCTGGCAGGAGCAGACATAATCCATCATGTATGTTCACTGACAGGCACTATAACCAAATTTAAAGACACTTATGAGCTTTCTTAATCAATTTTTGAATAAGCAGCATGTTTGTACCTTTGTTCTTAGGAAGTTGTTGCATTCCTGTTCTACATTGTAGTTGATAATGCGAGACACTTCTTCTTGCCAAATCTTTAAACCATAAATGTTGACATAGTCCTGAATGTACTCAAAAGATCGATGGTACCCATCCATTGTAGCTGCCATGTCTTTCAGTTTTGGTCTTAATTGACTTGGCTGTAGAAAGGGTAATTAGAAAAAAAAAGGCTACAGGTCCAGGAGATGCAGGATGCAAAAGGAATAGCAATGATTAATATTCCTAACTGCTATAATGGGAATCAACCTATCACAGGCAGAGCCCTGATCTAGTTAAGGTTTCACTGTGTGCCCATCCACATGGCATAGGAGGCCCTGAACCAAAATACTTAAAAAAACCCCCAAAAAACAACTTATCAAGGGTTATTTGAGGTCTTGGGTCATTAACAAAGATTATAGCATAAACAGAAATGTTTCAAATTTCCAAGGCTCATGTGCAGCGCCGAGCTTCTATGTCTGTGAAGCTGAGTACATGACTAGTACTTAGAGCTCAGGGAACTGTATTTCTTAGATACTCTTTAAACTGGCTTATGTGTATCACTGCCACCTGTCACAGGAAAACACAATACTTGCCAATCCTGAGTTCAGCAATGAAGAAAGGAGGATTTTTTTTCCCTTTCTGTTAATTATATCTACCTTCATCACTTCTCTTGTTTTGTCATCTAAGTTAGCTGTTTTTTAATTTCAAATAAAGCATTTTAAATTACTGTACCCTTAAGAAGTTCAAAGGTGTACTCGTATATACAATACACAAACCTTGGTTCATAGTGCTAGACATTATTTTTAAAAAGTTCCAGGGCAAGAGAGTCCAGTTAAGTTCCTGAATGGAATGTAACAAAATCAAATCTAACTGTACGGCACCTTTGCTCTAGGGTGAAAGATGAGTCCTCTGTGAAGAGCCAGAGCTACTCGTTTTACTAGCTCCTTCCTTATTCCATCCTCTAACAACTGCTTTGGATCCACCTAGGTAAAAGAAATATTTTTTTCCAAGAAAGTCCAAAAAAATAATTCATCTAAAAAACACATAAAAGCACACTATCTTTCTAGGAAACCGATTCTCCTTAAAAAGTAATTACTTAAGCTATAGAAAAGGACTATGCAACACCTTGGAGAAGTGCATGTCCTAAGTTCAAACTTTGCTTAGACTCATACAGTATGATTTAAGGGGCAGGTAATATGTGAAACATAGTAAAATACAATTAAAAAGTATCTACTGTCTTGAAAATGGTATCATTAGTGATGCCATAATAGAGGAAGAACGGTTTCTCTTCAGATGAAGAAAATTAAAAAAAAAAAAGTTTTGTGGTAACATTAAATATGAAAAGCATTTGCACAATAAATATGTCTTTAATAACCCTGACTTAGGGGATTTAGCGGAGTGCAGCTCCCAAAGCTAGGTACCAAAGTTTGAAAATTTCAGTTAAATTATTTGCTGTTACTTCTGTTTTCCCCTCAGAATTACGCACAAGCATAGATTTTTTATGCTTAAATAAATGGTAAATGGTAAATGGTAAATGCTACCAGCCTTGCATTTATTTAATTCACTTTAACATATAACATTACCTTGATGATGCCAACTAAAGTAGTCTTCATCATAAGAATACCTTCCGTGAAAATTGAAATAGCATGGGTTAGCTTGGCAACCTTCAGAGAAAGGAAGAGGATACAATTCATTAGAGTCAAACAGTGATTTAAGTAAAAGGCACTGCAAAAATCATCACATCAAACTTATTTTTTTATTACAAACTTCCTTTCATGCTTTAAACTTGTGGTTTTAACATTATACATTACCCTATCCATACACCCAAACAGTGTGAGTTTTTCTACCACAAATTCAGGTTGGCATTTTAAACAGCAAGAGAACAAACCAAAGGTGTTTCTTAAGCTATCAGCAGATGTCTCGTTTGACCTAGGACTGATTGTCCCAGGGTTTGACCCAGATCGAAATAGCAGCAGCACTGTCCTTTACACACACTACGCTTCCAAGCTGCATTGCTGCTCCTTCGCCAGTAGCTGGCCAGTGGGATAACTCAGTCTGATAGGCTTATCCCTCAGATGAACCACAATAACCACACAGAGCTACAACAGGATGCCTGGGGAAAAAGTGGCAGCACATTTTATCCAGTATATGTCAGAGGAACTTGAAGCAGGACAATGGATGTGTGTCCCCGTAAGATCCTGGAACAAAAGTCTCTCCCCCAAGACAAAAGTAACATCTGTTCGTAGCCTTCGAGGCTTAAGGAAAAACAGGGTACCAATTTCCTAAAGGCATAAATGGCAAGTAGATGTCTGGCTCTTTTTACTATTTATGTGTAGAATGCCATTTATGTGAGGGTATGTCTACAATGATAGGGTCCCCCCGAAGCTCATACCTGCTGACCACCTATGCTGTAAATCTCTATGGCTCACCCCCACTGGCAGTCTGAGCCTGCAAACTCTGCTGAACTTCCAGGTATGCCTCTGATTTGCTGCTCCTGAGCTCTTTTCTGTATTTGTAATTTAACCAAGTTCTGACAGCAGCAATCCCACAATTGCCTGTTCCTGACTTCCACCTTTTCTGTCCCACACTTCCTCTACAAGCCTCTAAGTAGAAAAAAAGCAGGCTGCAGACATGTCGCACTTTGGAGCATGCAGACACTTCAGGAATCACTTCAACAACATCCTTCCTTTTCTGAGGATCATTTTTTAAGCATTTTGGCCATTTCTTAAGTGCTTCTTTGGCTGGAAATGTCTGTATACTCACTATTCGGTCTGCTTCAAAGGCATTAGGAGGGTTTCAGAAAAAATGTCTGTTCCAGGTACAGATCTGAATCTGGCATGCAGTATTTAAAATAATTTAAGAAAGAATAACGCAGGTTTCAGACATCAGCCAGTCTTTGAGAGAATCTCAAATAACTGCAGTGACTTAATGAGGTACCTAGATTTTAGTCTGTATGCTGGCTGTTTGCACATGGAAGTCCCACTCAGGAGTGTTGGTAGACACTATTGGAACAATATAGTTCTGAGTATCCCTGAAAGTGCTAAGAAAGAAGTTTGCTTGTGCACTCCCTCTTCCCCCCTTTATTTCAAGGAGAAAATGAATTTTAATTTATTGTGAAAGTTTCCAGACTGACAGCAGTGGTAAAGGAAGTCCTATAGCCCCAGAACACATAACCCAACATCCAGAATATGTTTTCCTTTCTGTCACAAAATCACCATGCATTGATCTTGCCTCCACTTCTGAGGAACAGAGGGTGGCATGGTCATGCTGGCTTATTCAGCCCTTGATGTCTCAGGTACAATTTTGAATAAGGGCACCAACTCCTATAGTGGTCTTAATGTCTGGGATTTGCCTTTTCACTACAAAGGTGATCCAAGATCACTGGCTCATTAAAATGTTGTCTATTCCCTTCTTGAGTTTTTGGAGAAGTTGGCAGTAAAGCTTGAAACTGCTCATTACAAAACTAGGTCGGCTTTAAGTCTTACTTAGTGGACATGTTCACCACTAGTGATACAGGTGTTTTTCACTAAACTGTGCTTACTTACACCACATTGGAATTTGGCCCTTATAAATTCTGCTTTTCAGAGCTCCCAAGTTTAACTGCACCTCATATCGTGGTCCGAGCTGAGCATAATCTCGTAGCCTTTCTTTGTCGAGGCGAGTAGGCACTTCAATTATATCATGCGTCTGAAGCTTTATAATCTTGAGAAGGGAGGTAAACATGCTTTCTGGAATGATCTGCAGGACCTTCATAGAAGTAAGCAATTCTGAGTTAAAACAAAACCTTAAGTTTTATGAAAAGCAATTCAAGAATTAAACAATTTAATCCCAGCAAATACCTACCTTTCTTACATAGGATACCAACTCGCCAGAGTAATATTGAGACACGCTGAGGAGATCAGGGCTGTTTGCTTGATTAATACGAAGCAGTGGCAAGTCAAGTGCAGAAGCAAGCTAGAAATAAGGTTTATATTTTAATTTCTTCCTTTTGTTTTCCCCACTATACACTACTCATTTTAAAAACCTTTAATTCCTCCTCATGATCCTCCAAAACCCAAGTCAGGATCATGTGCTGCTGCTGAAAGCAAGGGACAGTATAGTTTCTCCTTTTGGCAAATTTAATGTAAAAGAAAAAATTTAACATAGCAGAAAATATTATATACATTCCTTTTATTCTCACGCAAGTGTTCCGCAGTTCACTCATTGCAAAAGAAATACACTTCCTTGTCTTGTGATCCTTCCAATATCCCACACCCCCCCAGTTCTCCTAAGGTCTTTCTCATTCTTACAGTAACAGTAAAACTGTCCTTCTGAAGTGATAGTCATGTTAGTCTGAAGTCAGGCAGAAGGAAGGGTAGATTTGCACTTTACAGACTAACTAAAGCAGAGAGGTATAAAATGAACTTTTGTAAGCCTGAGCTCACTTAGACATTGAAGTCTATTTTCTCTGCAGCTGTCCACTCGTGCACAAAACTAGCTGAATGCAGGGTAGAGTGGAAGAGGGTTGCTAGAGCATCTAAGGTGCCCCAACGGTCACAGCGGCCTTGGGACCGATTTGACTTGACTCGACTCGGTCTGCTCATCCCCCTGATATACCTCAAGTACATGACATCATCATATGGACATAGGAGGAGAAATCTTTTGAGAAATGTCATCAGGCCTTTAATAACTTCCACTTCTCTAACAAACTAATGCTGCAATACTCTAGACATTAGTGGAGGTCTGCGATAGCTGCATTGCTACCACTACAACAAACCCAGCCATGGTTTGACCACAGAGCCAGTCATCTCACCATAGAAGGCAATCAGGTTGGTCAGGCATGACTTGCCCTTGGTGAATCCATGCTGACTGATCCTAATCACCTTCTCCTCCAAGTGCTTGGAAATGGATTTCTTGAGGATCTGCTCCATGATTTTTTCCAAGGAACTGAGGTGAGGCTGACTGGCTGATTGGTCTTCCCTGGATCCTCCTTTTTCCCTTTCTTAAATATGGGCACTATGTTTGCCCTTCTCTAATCATCCGGGACCTCTCCTGATTGCCATGAGTTTTCAAAGATGATGTCCAGCGGCTCTGCAATCACATCAACCAACTCCCTCAGCACCCTTGGCCATTCCATCAACCAACTCCCTCAGCACTCTCCCATCTGGCCCTATGGACCTGTATACATCCAGCTTTTCTAAATAGTCCCTACCCTGTTCTTCCACTACTGTTGTCTGCTCATGTCCTCCCCAAACTGTGCTGCCCAGTGGTGGTCTGGGAGCAGACCTTGCCTGTGAAGACTGTAGAGAAAAAGGCACTGAGCACTGCAGCCTTTTCTGCATCCTCTGTCACAAGGTTGCCTCCCCCATTCAGTAAGGGACCCATACTTTCCTTGATCCTCCTCTTGCTACCAACATACTTATAGAAACCCTTCTTGTTACCCTTCATATTCCTTGCTAGCTGCAACTCCAATTGCGCTTTGGCTCTCCTGACTTCATCCCTGCATGCCCGAGCAATGCTCTCATATTCTTCTCTAGTTATTTGTATGCTTCCCTAGCTTATTTCTTATAAGCTTCCTTTTTGTGATTTTGTTTACTGAAAACTTCCCTGCCAAGCCAAGCTTTTCTGCTGCTATACTTGCTACTCTTCCTGCACATCAGGATGGTTTGCTCCTGTACTCTCAGATACGTTTGCTAGAGAGGAGCTGATTTCCCCATTAAAGGCAGACAAGGCCTTGGATACCTTGGTGCAAAATACCTCATTTGATCATCCTTCAGTTACATCATGAAATTATAAAAGTACATTTATATAAAAAATACAATACATGCAGAAACAAAAATGACAAAATCAAACCCAGCTTGACACTAGCTACAAATAAGAAACTAAACATGACAGGAGCAAATCTAATTTGTGAGACTATCAATGCATACCATACAGTGAACCCCAAAGGCAACTCAGTTTTGGGGTGAATATGCAACAACCACACTGTATTGGAGCCCACAAACCACCACAGCTACCTTTATGCCAATTTCCATCAAAAGCACACTACTAGATCCAAAATTTACAGCCAAGCTCTATGTTGTAGCCAAATCTGCTTTGATCACACTGACCAGAACACATGCTTTAAGGATCTAGAGCAGAGATCCTATTATTATGATACAATCCCAAAACTGTAGCCATTCAAAAATCAACAAGGCCAGACTGAACCTTACTTTGGCATGCTGCAGTACCAACCCCGAGAAAAGGACAAGAGAATCCCTTTGGTCATCTGTTACAGCTCCCAGCTTGAACAAATCACTAATGACCTCCAACTGCTCCTGGAAAAGGACTGTCTCAAGGTCATCATGGGGGACAGACCTGTCCTAGTTTACAAACAGTCCCCTAATCTCAAACAGTGTTTCTCAAGCAAGAAGTCACTTAAGGCACTAGGCCTTGCAACGGATCCAAATGCAAGCTGTGCCCCTTCATCACCACAGACTACATCTTCACTAGACCAAATAACACAGGTTATAAACACCTGAGGTTCATTCACCTGCACCTCTACCAATGTCAAATATGCCATCATCTATTTACAGTGCTGTCTACCTTGAACAGCCAGGGCAAGCCCTACATGTAAGAATGAATGAACACTGCTCTGACATCAGTTCCAGAAAGACACACAAGCCTGTGGCAGAACACTAACCTCCCTGGCCATTCCAGCACTGACCTCAGGGTCGCTGTTCTTAAGACAACTAAACCTTAAAAAACAAGTTGAAAGAGAAATTGTGGAACAAGAAATTGTCCACATACTGAATTGTGTTAAGTGTGCTCTAAAGAGGGACTACAGATTATTATTCCATTACCTGGATTAGTTTTTTTGACCCCTTTGACCCTATGGGTTTATAAATTGTTTACCTCTCCCAGCACTGCCCCCTCCTCCCTCTCCTGTCTTTTGTATTCAAACTACTCTATTTGACACTACTTTGTGCGTGTCCTTTCACAGCACCTGGCGAAGTGAGCTCAGGCTCATGAAAGCTCATGCTGTACATCTGTTTTAGATAGTCTGTAAGTTGCAAATTAGGCCTGTGTGAAGCGGCTAGTATTTATTTTGGATTCGGCTGATTCAGGGGGCAGTGATTTGATTAGGTGATTTGAATCATTGTCCCGAATCGATTTGGCTGAATCTCCAAATCACCCAGGCCCATCCCCCAACCCGCTCTCCAGCCCAGCAATGGCTGACCCGCCTGCCCCAGCTCCCACTCTTTGGAAAAAAAAAGCCCCAACTCAGCAGGTGCTACCAGGCAGGGTGGGGGACAGGGGGCCTCTGCACGAGTCCCCTGAAGCCCCGAGGCTGCTGCGGGAGCTAGTGAGTCCCACGGGTTTTCTCATTTTTTTTTCCTTAAAGGGCTAGAGCTGGGGCAGGCAGGGCAGCTGTGGGGAGGCTGGGACAGCAGGGGGCTTGTGCAGAGCCCCCATGCAGCTGGTGGCCAGTGGGGATCGCCCCCCACCTGGCAGCACCCGGTGAGTCGGGACTTTGTTTTCCCCAAAGTGCTGGGAGCTGGGGCAGGCAGGGCAGGCATGGTGGGGTTGGAGGAGCAGGCGGGGGTCCCCCCTCATGGTCGCCTCCCCCCATCTCCAGCCCCCTCTCCCCTGCCCCTACTTACCAGCTCTGAGTCCAGCTCCAGTTCCTTTCTGCAGTGGGCAGGGACCGTCCAAATCATCAAAACTCTCCAAATCGATTCGGACCTTTTAATTGGTTCCATTTCAATTTAGATTTGGAGATTCAGCCACCGAATCAGGCCGAATCTCTTCCAAATTGAATCAGCACCTAAAGCTTCGCACAGCCCTAATGCAAATCTACCCTGCCTTCTCCTTAAGTGATGACAGATCTTCATCATGGCACAAACTGCATCATTCTGTCATGCTGCCTTCATTTCTTTTCAAACCTGTGCACACAGCAACACAACTGTATTCTCTGAAGATATCAGTGCTTCCAGTAGGTAACTGCAATGTGCATCTAGCAAATAAATGTCTGGCTACTCTAATGTGAATGAAGTATCTGGCTACAGCAGAGGCATCAAGCTCACCTTACCTCAAGCTATATCAGGGCTCTTGCAGGCTAAATCCAGGCCATTGGGCAAGCAGCGGCTGAGGCAGTAGGACTAGCATTGGTGGTGGGGAAGCAGCTACACACCAAGCAGCTGCAGAGTGAATGGGGCCGTGTCAGTCCCCCCATTGCTCCCCCTCCACTACCAACAGCTATGTCCAGCAGGGTCCCAAATTCTGTGGCAGATCCCGCCTCCTGCTAGCTTTGCCCCAACATGGTCTGTCCCACCAGTAGCCCAGCCCATACATTTTACATGTCTGGGGTGGACACAGTACTACATCCAACTGGATTTATTTTGAAATATCCGATGCGAGTCATTTTACTATTCTACTCATTCTGGATTCAAAATATTTGGACTAATATTTTGCTATACTTTCAATACTGACTTAAGATTGATGTTTATGTCTTTCATCCTTACCTTTAGGAAAGTAGCTCTGAGTTTAGTTACCATAGATGGACTGGCCCTTATGCTTTCCTGCATAATGGACGTGAAGCTGGGTGGGGGAGGAAAAAAATAAAAACACAATCAACTCCATCACTGACAACAGTTCTCAGGAGCAGGGAAGTCTGACTCAGACTTTGCACATTAAGTTCGTAGAGTTACACCAGGGATGCACCTGGCCTGAAGAAATGCCTTTCACGTGACACTTCAGTCATTTTAAGATAAATGGGGCAATGAGAGTTCCAGAAAGTCAATAACATCCAATGAGGTGCCAGCCAAGCTCAGTTACAACCTAATGTGACAGCTGTTTGGAAGCTTGCTTGGGTCCAAATAAAATAATCCAGGAACAAAAGAAAAAAAATAAAAAAGAGGAAAGAAAAAATAAAGAAAGAAAAATCAGTGCTATCTGTGAAAAAGTCAGAAACTAAACCTTGGTCCACTTAAATGTCCACAACTGTTATAAATAGGAAAGGTTAGAAAGCAAAATAGTACAAGGTGACTGTCCTTTATAAACAGGCCAAAGATGGGTCCATAATTCTCAGTGAAGTTGAGGGTAGTTGAGCATATTTGTCTCTCATACGATGGGGCCCTTAAAAACTACAGCTTACTACATACTGCGAGTCAGTGATGCTTAGGACTTTGGGAGAAAGCTAGGAACTGACATGCACACAACTGCTTTTGAATGAGTGTTTGTCCTTTCAGGAATGATAAATAAGGAGAGCAAAACAATAAACTTCAAATTATGAAGGGAAGAAACCCGATTACATACCTATCAATCAACTGCCAAGCATAAGAAAGATCCCCAACTATCTGCATGGTGATCAAGACCTCTTCTTTAATGTTGATGGTTCGGATCATCTGATGGAGAAACTTCCGGGTGTCAGCAAGAAACTGACACACTTGTAGGTTAGATTCCAGCTGGTGAAATTCTTGAACCTGGAGTAAGAAAACAAAACCAAAATCAAACCATCTTATTTGCTTATTCAGGTGATAAGAAAAAAACTATAGTAAAATCCCTGTTATCCAGAATGAGCGGGGAATTGGGGGGCGGGGGGTTGCCGGGTATCTAAAAATGCTGGTTACCTGAGAAGCATGGGTTTCCAAATGGATGCGAGTGGCGGGAGACGGGGAAGGGGTGGCAGTGGCTGCACACGGAGTGGCAGCAGCACAGAGTGGTGGGTGGTAGCAGTGGTGGCTGTGTGCGAACTCTCCCCCACACTTGTGGCCAGCCGGAAATTCCAGTTAGTCAGGATAGCAGGGATTTTACTGTACTAAATATACATTTTTCCTTAATAAAATATGACAAGTTTTGATAACTATTTTCCATGGAATTGTACCCAGTAAGCACTTTCACACCATGAAGCATACACCGAAGCACTATGACAAAGCATCTTTTGCATCCTGGGAAACAAAGGCTGCTTACAGATGTGGGGGGAAAAAAAAAACAAAAAAACCACACAACCAACCAACCAAAAACCCGGTGCTCAACTTTCAGCTCAGCATGCCCCCACCTCGAGTGCGGCGCGTGCCCAGAAGAGGCACCGCGTTAGTTTGTCCTGGTTTATCCAGGGTCTGTATAGATCAGACGCTTCAGCAGGGCTTTTTGGTGCTTTTATGTAACAGCTGATTGAGATAAAAGTGCCAAAAATCTCTGCTAAAACGCCTGATCTATAGACACTGGGGAGCCAGATCAAATGAATGTGCCTTCTCTCCCAGTAAAGTACTGTTTTTGATTTTTTCATATCTGTCAGCAAAGTGTCTGGTTCAGATCGCTGGGCAAGTTCTGATATTGATATTTGCCTCATATATCCTCCTGCAATTTCAGTTGCATTTGTGTTCCTCTTTTCTCATCCTTCCTTAAAACGATAAGTAATATGGTCAAGTGCTGTTTAATATGGGTCCATTTTTTCACAGAAGCTACTGAAATTAAGGAGTGGATAACGCATTTCCTATTACAGCCCTTAAATTGCAATTAGATCTGCATGGGCAGAGCGTGTGGAATGGATTACAAGATCAAGACATGATTACAAGATCAGGACCTGTATTTGTATAATTATGTTTAAGTTTGTAAAGCATTTTCTGATGTAGTTAAAAGGACAATGTAAGATTATTATAACATATGACTGCAACTTTTTTTCCTTACCTCTTCCAGTGCCTGTATTAGTTGCACAGTTTTTCTGCCTGCTGCAGTGGAATCATCATAATTTAGAGACATTATTTGTTTGGAGATTTCTCTAAACCAAGCCTGCAGGTTTTCTATTTAAAGGAAAAGGAAAAAATAAAATGAGGTGCTTCTCAAGCTCATGATGATTTGTTGTGTGACTTGCCTCTGACAATAATGAAAAGGAATCCTTGCTAAAAATTAACTAAGATTTGTTATTTTACTCTTAAAGTTTAAATTTTAAAAACATGTGGACTTTAAAGGAATGTTGTCAAAAGAAGAAACATACTCTATAATTTAAGAATCTCTAGGCTTTGCTAACCAGATCAATGTTTGCTGTAAAACCCACTAAATGCCACATTGAAAAAACCTCCGAAAACAAGGCAAAAGCCTACAAACCATAAGTGATGTTTCTAGTTTAGGATTTGCTGGTAACATTAAATATGAAAAGCATTTGCACAATAATTATGTCTTTAATAACCCTGATTTAGGGGATTTAGCGGAGTGCAGCTCCCAAAGCTAGGTACCAAAGTTTGAAAATTTCAGTTAAATTATTTGCTGTTACTTCTGTTTTCCCCTCAGAATTACGCACAAGCATAGATTTTTTATGCTTAAATGCTACCAGCCTTGCATTTATTTAATTCACTTTAACATATAACATTACCTTGATGATGCCAACTAAAGTAGTCTTCATCATAAGAATACCTTCCGTGAAAATTGAAATAGCATGGGTTAGCTTGGCAACCTTCAGAGAAAGGAAGAGGATACCATTCATTAGAGTCAAACAGTGATTTAAGTAAAAGGCACTGCAAAAATCATCACATCAAACTTATTTTTTTATTACAAACTTCCTTTCATGCTTTAAACTTGTGGTTTTAACATTATACATTACCCTATCCATACACCCAAACAGTGTGAGTTTTTCTACCACAAATTCAGGTTGGCATTTTAAACAGCAAGAGAACAAACCAAAGGTGTTTCTTAAGCTATCAGCAGATGTCTCGTTTGACCTAGGACTGATTGTCCCAGGGTTTGACCCAGATCGAAATAGCAGCAGCACTGTCCTTTACACACACTACGCTTCCAAGCTGCATTGCTGCTCCTTCGCCAGTAGCTGGCCAGTGGGATAACTCAGTCTGATAGGCTTATCCCTCAGATGAACCACAATAACCACACAGAGCTACAACAGGATGCCTGGGGAAAAAGTGGCAGCACATTTTATCCAGTATATGTCAGAGGAACTTGAAGCAGGACAATGGATGTGTGTCCCCGTAAGATCCTGGAACAAAAGTCTCTCCCCCAAGACAAAAGTAACATCTGTTCGTAGCCTTCGAGGCTTAAGGAAAAACAGGGTACCAATTTCCTAAAGGCATAAATGGCAAGTAGATGTCTGGCTCTTTTTACTATTTATGTGTAGAATGCCATTTATGTGAGGGTATGTCTACAATGATAGGGTCCCCCCGAAGCTCATACCTGCTGACCACCTATGCTGTAAATCTCTATGGCTCACCCCCACTGGCAGTCTGAGCCTGCAAACTCTGCTGAACTTCCAGGTATGCCTCTGATTTGCTGCTCCTGAGCTCTTTTCTGTATTTGTAATTTAACCAAGTTCTGACAGCAGCAATCCCACAATTGCCTGTTCCTGACTTCCACCTTTTCTGTCCCACACTTCCTCTACAAGCCTCTAAGTAGAAAAAAAGCAGGCTGCAGACATGTCGCACTTTGGAGCATGCAGACACTTCAGGAATCACTTCAACAACATCCTTCCTTTTCTGAGGATCATTTTTTAAGCATTTTGGCCATTTCTTAAGTGCTTCTTTGGCTGGAAATGTCTGTATACTCACTATTCGGTCTGCTTCAAAGGCATTAGGAGGGTTTCAGAAAAAATGTCTGTTCCAGGTACAGATCTGAATCTGGCATGCAGTATTTAAAATAATTTAAGAAAGAATAACGCAGGTTTCAGACATCAGCCAGTCTTTGAGAGAATCTCAAATAACTGCAGTGACTTAATGAGGTACCTAGATTTTAGTCTGTATGCTGGCTGTTTGCACATGGAAGTCCCACTCAGGAGTGTTGGTAGACACTATTGGAACAATATAGTTCTGAGTATCCCTGAAAGTGCTAAGAAAGAAGTTTGCTTGTGCACTCCCTCTTCCCCCCTTTATTTCAAGGAGAAAATGAATTTTAATTTATTGTGAAAGTTTCCAGACTGACAGCAGTGGTAAAGGAAGTCCTATAGCCCCAGAACACATAACCCAACATCCAGAATATGTTTTCCTTTCTGTCACAAAATCACCATGCATTGATCTTGCCTCCACTTCTGAGGAACAGAGGGTGGCATGGTCATGCTGGCTTATTCAGCCCTTGATGTCTCAGGTACAATTTTGAATAAGGGCACCAACTCCTATAGTGGTCTTAATGTCTGGGATTTGCCTTTTCACTACAAAGGTGATCCAAGATCACTGGCTCATTAAAATGTTGTCTATTCCCTTCTTGAGTTTTTGGAGAAGTTGGCAGTAAAGCTTGAAACTGCTCATTACAAAACTAGGTCGGCTTTAAGTCTTACTTAGTGGACATGTTCACCACTAGTGATACAGGTGTTTTTCACTAAACTGTGCTTACTTACACCACATTGGAATTTGGCCCTTATAAATTCTGCTTTTCAGAGCTCCCAAGTTTAACTGCACCTCATATCGTGGTCCGAGCTGAGCATAATCTCGTAGCCTTTCTTTGTCGAGGCGAGTAGGCACTTCAATTATATCATGCGTCTGAAGCTTTATAATCTTGAGAAGGGAGGTAAACATGCTTTCTGGAATGATCTGCAGGACCTTCATAGAAGTAAGCAATTCTGAGTTAAAACAAAACCTTAAGTTTTATGAAAAGCAATTCAAGAATTAAACAATTTAATCCCAGCAAATACCTACCTTTCTTACATAGGATACCAACTCGCCAGAGTAATATTGAGACACGCTGAGGAGATCAGGGCTGTTTGCTTGATTAATACGAAGCAGTGGCAAGTCAAGTGCAGAAGCAAGCTAGAAATAAGGTTTATATTTTAATTTCTTCCTTTTGTTTTCCCCACTATACACTACTCATTTTAAAAACCTTTAATTCCTCCTCATGATCCTCCAAAACCCAAGTCAGGATCATGTGCTGCTGCTGAAAGCAAGGGACAGTATAGTTTCTCCTTTTGGCAAATTTAATGTAAAAGAAAAAATTTAACATAGCAGAAAATATTATATACATTCCTTTTATTCTCACGCAAGTGTTCCGCAGTTCACTCATTGCAAAAGAAATACACTTCCTTGTCTTGTGATCCTTCCAATATCCCACACCCCCCCAGTTCTCCTAAGGTCTTTCTCATTCTTACAGTAACAGTAAAACTGTCCTTCTGAAGTGATAGTCATGTTAGTCTGAAGTCAGGCAGAAGGAAGGGTAGATTTGCACTTTACAGACTAACTAAAGCAGAGAGGTATAAAATGAACTTTTGTAAGCCTGAGCTCACTTAGACATTGAAGTCTATTTTCTCTGCAGCTGTCCACTCGTGCACAAAACTAGCTGAATGCAGGGTAGAGTGGAAGAGGGTTGCTAGAGCATCTAAGGTGCCCCAACGGTCACAGCGGCCTTGGGACCGATTTGACTTGACTCGACTCGGTCTGCTCATCCCCCTGATATACCTCAAGTACATGACATCATCATATGGACATAGGAGGAGAAATCTTTTGAGAAATGTCATCAGGCCTTTAATAACTTCCACTTCTCTAACAAACTAATGCTGCAATACTCTAGACATTAGTGGAGGTCTGCGATAGCTGCATTGCTACCACTACAACAAACCCAGCCATGGTTTGACCACAGAGCCAGTCATCTCACCATAGAAGGCAATCAGGTTGGTCAGGCATGACTTGCCCTTGGTGAATCCATGCTGACTGATCCTAATCACCTTCTCCTCCAAGTGCTTGGAAATGGATTTCTTGAGGATCTGCTCCATGATTTTTTCCAAGGAACTGAGGTGAGGCTGACTGGCTGATTGGTCTTCCCTGGATCCTCCTTTTTCCCTTTCTTAAATATGGGCACTATGTTTGCCCTTCTCTAATCATCCGGGACCTCTCCTGATTGCCATGAGTTTTCAAAGATGATGTCCAGCGGCTCTGCAATCACATCAACCAACTCCCTCAGCACCCTTGGCCATTCCATCAACCAACTCCCTCAGCACTCTCCCATCTGGCCCTATGGACCTGTATACATCCAGCTTTTCTAAATAGTCCCTACCCTGTTCTTCCACTACTGTTGTCTGCTCATGTCCTCCCCAAACTGTGCTGCCCAGTGGTGGTCTGGGAGCAGACCTTGCCTGTGAAGACTGTAGAGAAAAAGGCACTGAGCACTGCAGCCTTTTCTGCATCCTCTGTCACAAGGTTGCCTCCCCCATTCAGTAAGGGACCCATACTTTCCTTGATCCTCCTCTTGCTACCAACATACTTATAGAAACCCTTCTTGTTACCCTTCATATTCCTTGCTAGCTGCAACTCCAATTGCGCTTTGGCTCTCCTGACTTCATCCCTGCATGCCCGAGCAATGCTCTCATATTCTTCTCTAGTTATTTGTATGCTTCCCTAGCTTATTTCTTATAAGCTTCCTTTTTGTGATTTTGTTTACTGAAAACTTCCCTGCCAAGCCAAGCTTTTCTGCTGCTATACTTGCTACTCTTCCTGCACATCAGGATGGTTTGCTCCTGTACTCTCAGATACGTTTGCTAGAGAGGAGCTGATTTCCCCATTAAAGGCAGACAAGGCCTTGGATACCTTGGTGCAAAATACCTCATTTGATCATCCTTCAGTTACATCATGAAATTATAAAAGTACATTTATATAAAAAATACAATACATGCAGAAACAAAAATGACAAAATCAAACCCAGCTTGACACTAGCTACAAATAAGAAACTAAACATGACAGGAGCAAATCTAATTTGTGAGACTATCAATGCATACCATACAGTGAACCCCAAAGGCAACTCAGTTTTGGGGTGAATATGCAACAACCACACTGTATTGGAGCCCACAAACCACCACAGCTACCTTTATGCCAATTTCCATCAAAAGCACACTACTAGATCCAAAATTTACAGCCAAGCTCTATGTTGTAGCCAAATCTGCTTTGATCACACTGACCAGAACACATGCTTTAAGGATCTAGAGCAGAGATCCTATTATTATGATACAATCCCAAAACTGTAGCCATTCAAAAATCAACAAGGCCAGACTGAACCTTACTTTGGCATGCTGCAGTACCAACCCCGAGAAAAGGACAAGAGAATCCCTTTGGTCATCTGTTACAGCTCCCAGCTTGAACAAATCACTAATGACCTCCAACTGCTCCTGGAAAAGGACTGTCTCAAGGTCATCATGGGGGACAGACCTGTCCTAGTTTACAAACAGTCCCCTAATCTCAAACAGTGTTTCTCAAGCAAGAAGTCACTTAAGGCACTAGGCCTTGCAACGGATCCAAATGCAAGCTGTGCCCCTTCATCACCACAGACTACATCTTCACTAGACCAAATAACACAGGTTATAAACACCTGAGGTTCATTCACCTGCACCTCTACCAATGTCAAATATGCCATCATCTATTTACAGTGCTGTCTACCTTGAACAGCCAGGGCAAGCCCTACATGTAAGAATGAATGAACACTGCTCTGACATCAGTTCCAGAAAGACACACAAGCCTGTGGCAGAACACTAACCTCCCTGGCCATTCCAGCACTGACCTCAGGGTCGCTGTTCTTAAGACAACTAAACCTTAAAAAACAAGTTGAAAGAGAAATTGTGGAACAAGAAATTGTCCACATACTGAATTGTGTTAAGTGTGCTCTAAAGAGGGACTACAGATTATTATTCCATTACCTGGATTAGTTTTTTTGACCCCTTTGACCCTATGGGTTTATAAATTGTTTACCTCTCCCAGCACTGCCCCCTCCTCCCTCTCCTGTCTTTTGTATTCAAACTACTCTATTTGACACTACTTTGTGCGTGTCCTTTCACAGCACCTGGCGAAGTGAGCTCAGGCTCATGAAAGCTCATGCTGTACATCTGTTTTAGATAGTCTGTAAGTTGCAAATTAGGCCTGTGTGAAGCGGCTAGTATTTATTTTGGATTCGGCTGATTCAGGGGGCAGTGATTTGATTAGGTGATTTGAATCATTGTCCCGAATCGATTTGGCTGAATCTCCAAATCACCCAGGCCCATCCCCCAACCCGCTCTCCAGCCCAGCAATGGCTGACCCGCCTGCCCCAGCTCCCACTCTTTGGAAAAAAAAAGCCCCAACTCAGCAGGTGCTACCAGGCAGGGTGGGGGACAGGGGGCCTCTGCACGAGTCCCCTGAAGCCCCGAGGCTGCTGCGGGAGCTAGTGAGTCCCACGGGTTTTCTCATTTTTTTTTCCTTAAAGGGCTAGAGCTGGGGCAGGCAGGGCAGCTGTGGGGAGGCTGGGACAGCAGGGGGCTTGTGCAGAGCCCCCATGCAGCTGGTGGCCAGTGGGGATCGCCCCCCACCTGGCAGCACCCGGTGAGTCGGGACTTTGTTTTCCCCAAAGTGCTGGGAGCTGGGGCAGGCAGGGCAGGCATGGTGGGGTTGGAGGAGCAGGCGGGGGTCCCCCCTCATGGTCGCCTCCCCCCATCTCCAGCCCCCTCTCCCCTGCCCCTACTTACCAGCTCTGAGTCCAGCTCCAGTTCCTTTCTGCAGTGGGCAGGGACCGTCCAAATCATCAAAACTCTCCAAATCGATTCGGACCTTTTAATTGGTTCCATTTCAATTTAGATTTGGAGATTCAGCCACCGAATCAGGCCGAATCTCTTCCAAATTGAATCAGCACCTAAAGCTTCGCACAGCCCTAATGCAAATCTACCCTGCCTTCTCCTTAAGTGATGACAGATCTTCATCATGGCACAAACTGCATCATTCTGTCATGCTGCCTTCATTTCTTTTCAAACCTGTGCACACAGCAACACAACTGTATTCTCTGAAGATATCAGTGCTTCCAGTAGGTAACTGCAATGTGCATCTAGCAAATAAATGTCTGGCTACTCTAATGTGAATGAAGTATCTGGCTACAGCAGAGGCATCAAGCTCACCTTACCTCAAGCTATATCAGGGCTCTTGCAGGCTAAATCCAGGCCATTGGGCAAGCAGCGGCTGAGGCAGTAGGACTAGCATTGGTGGTGGGGAAGCAGCTACACACCAAGCAGCTGCAGAGTGAATGGGGCCGTGTCAGTCCCACCATTGCTCACCCTCCACTACCAACAGCTATGTCCAGCAGGGTCCCAAATTCTGTGGCAGATCCCGCCTCCTGCTAGCTTTGCCCCAACATGGTCTGTCCCACCAGTAGCCCAGCCCATACATTTTACATGTCTGGGGTGGACACAGTACTACATCCAACTGGATTTATTTTGAAATATCCGATGCGAGTCATTTTACTATTCTACTCATTCTGGATTCAAAATATTTGGACTAATATTTTGCTATACTTTCAATACTGACTTAAGATTGATGTTTATGTCTTTCATCCTTACCTTTAGGAAAGTAGCTCTGAGTTTAGTTACCATAGATGGACTGGCCCTTATGCTTTCCTGCATAATGGACGTGAAGCTGGGTGGGGGAGGAAAAAAATAAAAACACAATCAACTCCATCACTGACAACAGTTCTCAGGAGCAGGGAAGTCTGACTCAGACTTTGCACATTAAGTTCGTAGAGTTACACCAGGGATGCACCTGGCCTGAAGAAATGCCTTTCACGTGACACTTCAGTCATTTTAAGATAAATGGGGCAATGAGAGTTCCAGAAAGTCAATAACATCCAATGAGGTGCCAGCCAAGCTCAGTTACAACCTAATGTGACAGCTGTTTGGAAGCTTGCTTGGGTCCAAATAAAATAATCCAGGAACAAAAGAAAAAAAATAAAAAAGAGGAAAGAAAAAATAAAGAAAGAAAAATCAGTGCTATCTGTGAAAAAGTCAGAAACTAAACCTTGGTCCACTTAAATGTCCACAACTGTTATAAATAGGAAAGGTTAGAAAGCAAAATAGTACAAGGTGACTGTCCTTTATAAACAGGCCAAAGATGGGTCCATAATTCTCAGTGAAGTTGAGGGTAGTTGAGCATATTTGTCTCTCATACGATGGGGCCCTTAAAAACTACAGCTTACTACATACTGCGAGTCAGTGATGCTTAGGACTTTGGGAGAAAGCTAGGAACTGACATGCACACAACTGCTTTTGAATGAGTGTTTGTCCTTTCAGGAATGATAAATAAGGAGAGCAAAACAATAAACTTCAAATTATGAAGGGAAGAAACCCGATTACATACCTATCAATCAACTGCCAAGCATAAGAAAGATCCCCAACTATCTGCATGGTGATCAAGACCTCTTCTTTAATGTTGATGGTTCGGATCATCTGATGGAGAAACTTCCGGGTGTCAGCAAGAAACTGACACACTTGTAGGTTAGATTCCAGCTGGTGAAATTCTTGAACCTGGAGTAAGAAAACAAAACCAAAATCAAACCATCTTATTTGCTTATTCAGGTGATAAGAAAAAAACTATAGTAAAATCCCTGTTATCCAGAATGAGCGGGGAATTGGGGGGCGGGGGGTTGCCGGGTATCTAAAAATGCTGGTTACCTGAGAAGCATGGGTTTCCAAATGGATGCGAGTGGCGGGAGACGGGGAAGGGGTGGCAGTGGCTGCACACGGAGTGGCAGCAGCACAGAGTGGTGGGTGGTAGCAGTGGTGGCTGTGTGCGAACTCTCCCCCACACTTGTGGCCAGCCGGAAATTCCAGTTAGTCAGGATAGCAGGGATTTTACTGTACTAAATATACATTTTTCCTTAATAAAATATGACAAGTTTTGATAACTATTTTCCATGGAATTGTACCCAGTAAGCACTTTCACACCATGAAGCATACACCGAAGCACTATGACAAAGCATCTTTTGCATCCTGGGAAACAAAGGCTGCTTACAGATGTGGGGGGAAAAAAAAAACAAAAAAACCACACAACCAACCAACCAAAAACCCGGTGCTCAACTTTCAGCTCAGCATGCCCCCACCTCGAGTGCGGCGCGTGCCCAGAAGAGGCACCGCGTTAGTTTGTCCTGGTTTATCCAGGGTCTGTATAGATCAGACGCTTCAGCAGGGCTTTTTGGTGCTTTTATGTAACAGCTGATTGAGATAAAAGTGCCAAAAATCTCTGCTAAAACGCCTGATCTATAGACACTGGGGAGCCAGATCAAATGAATGTGCCTTCTCTCCCAGTAAAGTACTGTTTTTGATTTTTTCATATCTGTCAGCAAAGTGTCTGGTTCAGATCGCTGGGCAAGTTCTGATATTGATATTTGCCTCATATATCCTCCTGCAATTTCAGTTGCATTTGTGTTCCTCTTTTCTCATCCTTCCTTAAAACGATAAGTAATATGGTCAAGTGCTGTTTAATATGGGTCCATTTTTTCACAGAAGCTACTGAAATTAAGGAGTGGATAACGCATTTCCTATTACAGCCCTTAAATTGCAATTAGATCTGCATGGGCAGAGCGTGTGGAATGGATTACAAGATCAAGACATGATTACAAGATCAGGACCTGTATTTGTATAATTATGTTTAAGTTTGTAAAGCATTTTCTGATGTAGTTAAAAGGACAATGTAAGATTATTATAACATATGACTGCAACTTTTTTTCCTTACCTCTTCCAGTGCCTGTATTAGTTGCACAGTTTTTCTGCCTGCTGCAGTGGAATCATCATAATTTAGAGACATTATTTGTTTGGAGATTTCTCTAAACCAAGCCTGCAGGTTTTCTATTTAAAGGAAAAGGAAAAAATAAAATGAGGTGCTTCTCAAGCTCATGATGATTTGTTGTGTGACTTGCCTCTGACAATAATGAAAAGGAATCCTTGCTAAAAATTAACTAAGATTTGTTATTTTACTCTTAAAGTTTAAATTTTAAAAACATGTGGACTTTAAAGGAATGTTGTCAAAAGAAGAAACATACTCTATAATTTAAGAATCTCTAGGCTTTGCTAACCAGATCAATGTTTGCTGTAAAACCCACTAAATGCCACATTGAAAAAACCTCCGAAAACAAGGCAAAAGCCTACAAACCATAAGTGATGTTTCTAGTTTAGGATTTGCTTTATACTCAGCTCTTTTAATGGTCCAGGCAATTTTAATATCTGGACTTACTAGTTGGTTGGAATTACAGTGATGAAGGCAGCAGTTTAAATGCATTAATCCCATTTTAGTTAAGAAGTGAGCAAAAGAAGGGTTTAGTCAAATAAAACTTTATTTCAGCCTAGTTTTAATGGTGTGTTTCTATACTTCATGAAGGGTTATTGACCACATGCGATACTGAGTTGTGAACTGAGAGCTGTAAACCAACTCAAAAACATGAAAACACTAGAGAAAAAGGAAGACATTTGCAAAAGCCAGTTGGGTTCTTTAAAGTCATCTCTACAAAACGTCAACAGTATCTTTCTTTGTAAGAGCATGAAGAAAACATAGGAGGAGGCTGGAAAGAACTGGAAAGTGAGTTGATGCTAAAAACAATTCAGGTTGCAAGCTGAGAAGACCAAGACCATCCTCTAATGGAATATACATCATCATCTGACTCTTCAGTGCATAAATTACAATATTTTGGCTTCCATTATACATGAAGTGTCAAATGATTCCCAGCCTTACTCTTCACACCTGAATCTGATGTTAAAAGCCATGTGATCAAGCCTGATTGCCTAAAATTTGACAGAAGAGTCTACGCATGCAATAACAATGTGGGTAGCGAATTCAAATCCATGCAAGTATGAGCGCCCTTTGAAATGCTTGAAGAAAGTTAAATCCCATCATTATTTTTCCTGTGATCAGAATACCACATATCCATTTCCTCTCAGTATTAAAAAACAACAACTCTTATTTCAGACAGACATTTTCTACAAATTACCATTCTTCTCCACTCTAGTAAGAGGTTTAACTCCTGAAAAGACATCAGCAAGCTCAGTCATCCTTTCAGAACCTTCCTTCTTATAGTTCTCCCATTTAGCTTGCTTTTCTGAAAGCATCTGCTTGAACATCTATTGAAAAGAAAATATTCAGATTACAAACTTGGCATTAAAGCATGTTGCAATAACATTTGGGATTTAAAAATACTCAATCAGTTGGGGGTGACTCACAATGAATACAACGTCTGTTAAGGATATATGCTTTGAATCCAAATAAGGTCTCTCCATTATATTTTTTAACAAGCAAAAAGTACTTGCTGGAAAATAATACAATTAGTAGGGTTCCATACGTCATGGTATAATGCTTAACTTACTGTGTTTTACAATGGGCTTATACCATATGTGTTATTGATTTTCTAGCTAGTTATAGAAGGGTCCACTAACTTAGTTTCCAGACAGTCTGATTCTCTATAGCTTTGCACCTTGTGTAATTATTTCCACCTGTGCAAATAAATGGTTATTGAATAAAGCAGGTACTTAAAGTTAAGCAGGTGCTTAAATCCTTTCCTGAGTTAGTTAAAATGGTAGTGTTTTACACAAGTGGAAGTGGTTTCCCATTATCTCCTTGCCTAATGAGACAACTGTAATTTTGGGTTTAAAAAACAGTTTACAAGAATAATAATCCACCAGGATAAGAAATATGCAGCTTCTTCTCCCGAACAGAGTTCCTAGTTTGCCAGTTACCAGATTGGTCAAGCAAGATACCCAGTAAATTTAAAGTGTGTTGCCTCCAAATGAAATTTTGTAACTACTAAGAAAGGCCTGTACAGTAGGGCTGTGCGAAACGGCACCGTTCCGTTTCACCTTGAGTTGTACCGGTTTGACAGAACAGTGTTCCGCTTCAAATTTCATTTCAATTCGAAACAGCTGTTCCATTCTGTCAAAACAAAAAGGCTGTTTTGATGCTGTTTAGATGTTTTCCCCCCCAGCGCTAGATCGTGCTGGGGTTGGGGAGTCAGCCTAGCTGGGCTGACTTTGCTTCCCCAGCGCTATGGTCAAAATGTTTCGACTAGCCTTTCTTTGTTTCGAGGCTGTTTTGCAGCCCTTTGTTTCATTTCGATGTTGCTGTTTCGACCTCAAAACAAGTCAAAACAAAACGGCTGGCGAAATTTTGCCCCGCCCTACTGTACTGGATACTTTTAAGTGGCAAAATTTTGGATTTGTCCAAGTGAAAACAAGCCAACAAGCAGGCATTACATTCACCTGTATTACCAGATGAGACAGTTGTCATGGCATTATTTTATGTGTTCAAAATTAATTCTTCAGCTCTGCATTACAGTTCAAGGGAAGTCATTTGCCAAAAAGTGGATGTCACTAATATGTTACCTCTTTCAAAATGGATTCAAACTGTGCTGTATCCAGGAGAAGCTGGAAAAGAATCTTGGGCCTGTACTTGGAATCTGTTTGAATTTGATCCTTTATTTGACGGAGACGCTTGTTATTTGGGTCACAAGCTAGAAATGGAAGGACAAAGGTTCTCAGTATAATGAAATCTGATCAAGCCGTTAAGAAACATTTACAAACATCAGCATGTTAAAAGGTCCAGCATCCTGCTCTATTGTGCTAGTTCTAGAATTGTTCCCATGGACCTGTTCTTTTAAATATTTACGGTGAAATTGACTACTGCGTACATGGTACATATAAAACCCTCAAAACAGGAAAATGAAAGGGGGACTTAATTGCTGCCTAGACATTATGTTGGTGCTCTGTACACGAATAGATTTCACCTGAAGTGAATGTAATGCTGCTCACTAACATCCTCAGGCCCCTGCTACACATTACATGCATTATGCAATTAACTGGTTCATCATGCAATAAATTAAGATCAGCCACACATGGAAAGTAATTATCATACAATAAAAATGACTATCTAGCTACAAAAACAGCCAACCAGCTATAAGGTTAGTGCTTGAAAGTGTGTAATAACTCTATAGCTGGTTTCTATTCAGGTTTAATTTGAACGTACAGCAGGGCCCTCAGAGATAGATATCCTCTACCTTGCCACACAACAAGAATGGCAGTGGCAGTGGCTGCCCCATAGTGCTGTGCGAGTAGACCTCAACCCTAACTTGCAGGGATCAGCTCTTTGGTCAAGAATGTAATGGAGACTCAAGTTGCATTCAGTTTTATTTGTTCTACTAAGTTGCAAATGGCACCTTGTAGGCAATGAGGACTCTGATTTGGATAATGTATTTGTATGGTGAATTACAATCACTACTAGCATAATACCTAGGGTGGCACTAAGCCCTATGTTAGGCACTTAACAAGCATAACTAAAATATTGACTTTGTCCTAAAGATCTTACAATTGAAGCCCACTTGGACCTGAACTGAGATCACCAAGACTTATTTCATACAGTATACAACTGCCACTGGAAAGAATTATTTTTTAAGGGTGATTAGTAGGAGGCTATTAAGACAAAAGCTGTTATGCATATATGTAATATTGAAGATGATGCAGTACTATTCAGGGCAGGAGAAAAAATAAGCCAGTCTCTTCCTGGCTCGCTCAGCATAGTATTATTTCTACAGCATCATGATTTCATATAACTTATTTCGTTCTATTTTTGGTTGGAAAAATTAAAATGGGACCTGGGGGGCTGTTTGTTCAAAGATAAAATTTCAGGGTCAACAGAAGATCAATTCTCCAATTAACTGAATGTAAAGGTTACACTGGCTTCCATGACGCAGCACACTTGGGACTTACCCACGATCAAAGACAAAGCTGCACAGATGTCACAGCACAGAGCATTCTGTGCTACAAGCCTTACCCAAGTCTGCAGTGTGAAGCATCAGCCAACGGATTGCAACGTTGCAGTCTCGTAAGCAGTTCATCAGCTTGGGGATATTATCCAGCACGAGCTCCTCCCTCAGGCAGCCCTCTTTGAGGAACTGCTGCACTTGTGCATGCACCCGCTCGGTGACAGCAGCGTATCTGCTTGCCTTCAAACATACAATTCTTGCATCAATAAGAGACAAGTTGAATATTCATCTCCCATGCGCAGGTTCCCATGAACACAAAGTGGATAGAAATTGAGTAATAAGTGCCATTAAATAATTATCCACATAGATCCTATATTGACAGGGAGTGAATGCAGTTCATGGCATACAGGGGTATTGGCATGGTGAAATGCAAGCTACAACCTAGAGCAGAGAGCTTAAGTGAGGGGCAACGTTTTCAAAAGTACCACAATAACTTAGAAGCCTGGTCATCTGCCCTCTCTGGCTACTTGTGCACTTTTGAAAATCATATCTGAAAAAGCAGTAGGACTACTGAGCTGCCAATGAAAACATTTCACTGTCCATCTGCTAGAAAGGATAGAGCAGTGAATCATAACCCAGAATTAATTGCAATTCATATTCACAGAGAAAGGAAAAATGTCTGCAAATATTCACATATGGTGATTATTGGCATGAGCTAGGAACAGTGTTCCTAAACATAGGCTGCTTGTGGGCCACATTTTAAGAGGTATTTAGATGCTTAAATACCTTTAAAAATCTAGCCCTTTGTTTCCAATCTAGCAAAACCCTTAGCATGCGACTAATCTTTAGCATGAAAATGGTGCCACTAAAGTAACTGAGTTCTAGACACAGGAAAGTAATAATCAAATGTGCCACTTTTTGTGCTATGGCATATTTTTACTAAAAGTGCTTTCTCCAGATTATTGGATAGCCAATTCCAGATGGGACCACAAATCTTTCAAATACTCAACAGAAATCATCTCTTTGTAGCTAAGAGAGACTATTTAGTTTTCAGCTTCTAAATCTGTATACACAAAAGACTAAATCCTTAGTAGGAAAAATCTTCCTGAGCACTGCATAATATAATGGTGACTATCAGAAGCCATAAACTGAAGTCACAACACTGGATCTATCAGAGGAAGATGGGATAATATTGCAAGTACATGTGAAACAGTACCTAAGAGGGATCAGCCTCTGAAACTTGAAGGTATCCTCAGTATTGACTCAATCAAGGTGTATAAAGGAGAAAGAGGATTCATGTGCCAGTTACCGCATGGAATACATCTGAAAACACCCACATGCCTTGAATCTTATTTTGAATCTGAAATGGGCATGTACATACCTGCTCTTTGACGTTTGACAGATCTAATGTGTAATTGAGGGCAGTTTTTGCAGCCTTGTAAGGTTCCCATGCTTCTGCTAGATTTACAGTGATCCCCATATAAATACTAATAACCTAAAGGTGGAAGCAAAACCAAAAAATAGTGCTTATATTTTCCAAGAAAAATGGTTTCCTTTCTATACACAACCATAGGTCTCTGCCATTTTCTGTGACTCTACCAAAAAAAAGCCACAAACATTTGGCAGTGGAGAAGTGGTAGCAGCACTAATTGCCTCTCCCCAGCAGCCAAATCTCTGGACCTGTGGGGAGCCTTGTGGTTGGATAGCACAGCCCTGTGCAGTGGAAGCTCTGATCCAGGAAGTGGGAGGCAGGATCTGGGTGTACGTGGACCAATTTGGGCAGCACAAAGAAGGATCCTGGGCCACATGAAGCAGTGTATGGCCACCAGCCCTGCAGGATCTGGGTTGCGGACCCACCTCATGCCACTCATCTGGCCCATGTAGCTGAAAGGTTGAGTACCACTACAATAAATGTGTGTTGCAGCTTTGAATCCAGCATGCAGTTTAAAATCAGCAGTCATATTTACCCAGTTATCTGGAAAATATTTATCCACTATCTCTCTCATTTTTGCTTGATGTGTGTGAAGAATGGAAGGGTCGAAATAGAGTATCACATATAACATGGCAGCTTGAGTAGCCAGAGCAGTGCTGCGGTGCTCAGGTAATGGATATGCAGAAACCTGGGAAAGGGATAACCATGACTTATTATATATAACATTTAAAGACCACATTATATTCATACACCATATGGCTATCATATGTTAATTTACCATATGTTATCTACATGGCATGCAATTCATGTTACGGAGTCTTTGCACCCTACAGATGTGACTCCCTCACCTGCTTATGAAAGCTAACCATGCAAACATTAGTCAGATTTTATAGACTATCTGAAAGCATTGCCCTGCTATACAAGAATCAAAGGAGGGTGTATGGCTGAAGCAAAGTGCTAGAAACTGACTGAAAGGAACAGAGCAGAAGGAAGGTATTTCTGATGGAGAGGAGTTGGCATTATTAGTATGAAAGAGAAGCAAAGACTGTCATAATCAAAGGGCAGCATGATCAGGGCATGGGCAAAAGCCTTCACTCACTCCTGTTTTACAAACTGCATGATTTAGATAGTTATGGGGGGTTAAGTGCCTTTTAAAAAAAAAACAAACTGATGCTTTTTAAGAGCTAAGCAATATACTGGTTAAAAAAGCAGACTCCAACACTGGTTACAAAAACAGCATTACAAAAAATTAAATCTTTTTTCTTTACTATATTTAACGGAAGTCTTAAAATATACTTATAATATGCATATAATGCTTGGAGAAGATCTTGCCTGCATGTGGTCTTTGTTGTTTAAGTTGTTAAATGAACTGTTCCAGTTAAAGAAATTTTGGAAGAGTTCAGTCACCCATGAACAATTCTGAAGTGTCTAAGGAGATAATGCCTTTGGACACAAAACATGCCAGTGCATTTACACAGACCTGAACAATCTGATAACTAACCTTTTCATTTCTAATTTGCTTTAATGTTTTATCCTGTTTCCTTACTTTCTAGTGTTTGGGAAAAATGTACATACTTTTTAGCTATTGTCTTTGTGCTTTGTAAAGAATATTTGATGGAAACTGGAACTGCAAATTGTAAGTGTACTCAAAGTAGGGGATGTTAAATCTAAGTACTATTTTGAGCAAAAGACAGCCAACCAAGAAAAAGTATCTTATCAAAAGCCATATGATAAATTGTGCCCATCTGGTGCAAGATATCAATTGATATTGATAGGGCTTTATTTTTGAAAACAGAAACATGCGCTCTTTGCCAGACATGTATTTTAGAAAAAATCCTAACTTTAACAGAAGGGACGAATGCCTCAAGGAATCGCACATTAAAAAAAGCTATCAGAGAGAGAAATTACATCAGACAGCAGGCCTTCGTCCATCTCCTTGTGTGTGAAAAGCTTTCATTTGTAATCTTTTGCATTTTCAAACCACTACGTATTAAAATTAAGTGATTTTATAACCAGTGTAATTCATCAATCTTCAAACATTAAGGAAGAGCACTTATGGATGGGAAACATTTTGTAACAGACCTTTGTTATCTCTTAATTCTTCCTTCCATTTAAAAGTTTTAAGCCTTTGCTTACTCTTTAAATGATTTAAGATAAACATCTAAAAAAATCTGGTGCTACTTAAAAATGGCAGGCATCTAAATGCTAACATCAAAGGTATAATTTCCTAGTCAACCCCACCTGGAGAAGGCACAAGGAGTGGGACTTTGGGCAGCTGGTCTGCTCCCCTCCTGGACCTGTCCAGGAGGCAAGGGAGCAGCAGCCACTGCTTCCCCGCCTTTCCCCCGCAGAGTGGTTCCTTGTTTTGGGAAATGGTGGGAGGCTTTGCCAGCTCCTGCTGGCTTCCACTTGCCACTGCACCACCCATCTGGGCAGCAGGGCAGTGATTTAAAAGCCCGCAGGGCTGGGAAGCAGGCTCTTGGAAAGTCTCTCCAAGCCTGGTCCCCAGTCCTGCCAGATTTCCCTTGCTGCACCCACCACTCAAGCTGTGGGGTGGCAAGAAGCCAGCAGGGTCAGGTTCCGGGCTTGAGGTTCTCCTTGGGGTCACAGGACAAAGCACCCACCCACTCCTCACACTGGAACTGAAGGTGTGTGGAGCGGACAGGGGCTTGGCTATGGGGGTCTGTTCAGCTCCCAGCGCCTAGCAGCTGAGCCAAGGGAGCAGCAATGCCCCCTGCCTGCTTCTCACATCAGAGTTCCTGGTGTAAGGAGGAGGCAGAGGCTTTATTCTGTTACTCCAGTGTCTCCAGGAATAGGGAAGAGGGAGAAGGTACAAACTAAACATCTGAACTGCTGTCTCCTGGAATCATTTAGGTGATGCAAGATTTACACCACTAGAAATGAATGTTCTTCTCAGGTTTCCTGATTTATGCAGTACTTGTGTTCCTGGAGAACGCTGCATAAATTGAATTAGCATAAAATGAACCTACTTTATAATGTAAGAAATGGGGATAGGTTTCTGTGTTGGCTGCTCCCGGGGCCGCTTTAGCATGGGCTGGGGTGAGTACAGACAAGCGGAGCCCTGGGCGGTGTGGGACGCGGCACTCACCCTAGCCCCGGCTGCAGCAGCCCTGGGGGCTGCCGGCACCAGCTGCCTGCCACCACTGGGCTGCACCATGTCATGACCCCCCCAGGGCTCTGCCTGTCCCCACTTCCCCCAGCTCCTGCTGCAGCTATCCCGGGAGTGATGGACACCACATGCTTGCAGCCGCTGGGCTCTGCCATGCCCCAACCCCCCTGGGGCTCCGCCTCCCCCGGGACACCATGCTCTGAATCCCCTGGTGCCGCGGAGCCCAGCAGCTGCAAGCAGGCAGTGCCCACCGCTCCCAGGGCTGCAGCAGGGTTGGGCAGCCGCCTGCAGCCCAATGAGAGCAGGCTGGAGCTGGTGGCTACTGCAGGCTCAGGCTGGCGGTGGCTCCAGACTCTTCCCGGTGCTCTGCCTGTCTCCACCCCAGCCCCGGCTGCAGCTGCCGGCACCAGCTGCCTGCACTAGGGCATGATGCAGCTCAGCGGCTACAGGGAGCTGGCATTGGCCACTCCCAGGACAGAGAAAGAGGGATGGAGATGGTTACTACACATCTGGCTGCCTTTGACCGCCCCCACCTCCCCTGCTTAAATGACCAGGTACTCATTTCAAACTGGGTGTACTGGGAACAACCTTGCTATTGACTCATGCCTCTTGATTAACAGCAAGGCACTGCACCACATAGTAACCCACCTGGTTATAAATGTCATCTGATCTCAAGCGGCCTATAACCATGCTGATGAATGTTTCACTTATAGGTACCCTACTGAAGTAGCTTTCAGGGTAGTTTGGAGGTCTTTTGGCCCCAGATTGGCTTGAATACCCAGTGCTTCGGAGCAGTTTACATATATCGTCCATATTGGAATCAGCAGAGGATCGAGCAGCACTAAGTTATAAAAGCAAAGAACAAATGTTGTTACATGAACTGACTCACTTAAGAGAGAAAATTCTTACTGGTTTTTAGAAGTTATTTTTTCCTGCAGACAAAAGAATAATTTTTACCACATCACAGGAGGGCAGTTATAGATGTATGGTTGTACTTGGAATTCCAACTAAGAGTATCAAAGGAGACAATGAACCTTATTTATAGGTCACACAAGATGGAAACAGGAGGCATTATACTTAGAAAATGAATTTAACTCCTTCCCTCCCTCCACTTCCTCCTCCCCCAAATTTTCTTTTTTGCCCCATCTGCACATTCTGGAGAGGTGACACGGAAATCTGTCCATTTATATCCGAAGTCAACCAGAAGTACCAATACATGTGCATGTATTCAAGTACTGTCCCCATTGTCTCTTTTAGTGAATTTATTATGGGTAAAAAGCTTTAGACCAGGGGTGTCAAACATAAGAGCTCATGGACTGGATACAGCTCGTGCAACTGGCCCATCCAGCCTGCCGGTAGTCCGACAGCCTACTGGAGGTTGCAGGGCAGGGCTAGTGGGACGTGGCCTGCTACACAATTTGAAGTCCCTGGGCCCTGATGGAAATGGCCATCGGTGGGAGGCCCTTGTTTGCTCTGCCACTGCCTCCAAACCTGCGCTGCTGCCCAAACCTAGACTTACAGATCCAGCCCAGGAGTACCCCCCACCATGGTTCGGATTGGCTCAGAGCATAGGGTTTTAGCAGGACACCACTGGTGTAGACTGTTAACCTTGGAGGTTTTTGCTTGGTTTAATCTAATGCTGCCAGCCTTACTCAGAAATCCATTTATTGATTGTGTTATTCAAGAGTGCTTTGCAACTCAATAAGGTACAGCATGGGGGAGAAATTTGTGGTCTAGAAACTAAGACAACCTCACAAAGCTCCAAAAGTGCCTTTGGAATTCTCTGATGACAGAGTGACAGTACTGAAGGTCCATGAGGAATCTATTGATAAATTATTTCAAGTCCTTAAGTCACTAAATGAAGGCATCTGTGGCACTGAATTTGCAACTGGATCTAAGCAGCCACACCCCAATATATGCAGAGATCACTGACCTCCATAGGCTCTACATCAGTGGCAGGCGAAGTCCAGTCTTTGAGCCAGGTCGGGCCCATGGCGGACTCCGTTTCCCAGCAGCCTCTGCCCACATTGCTCCAGCCGGTTTCCATAGAGACCTCAGGAGACAGCGTGGTGTTAGGGTGTCCATGCTGTGAGCCCTACCAGTGCTGCTCAGGCCAGTCTCCATGGTGGGGAGCTGCTCTGGGGCTGGGGCCGAGATTTTGCGGCAGTAACAACATGGTTCAGAGCCGGGGCAGAGCCGTGATCTGCTGCCTGCATGGACTTGCCTGGGGCATGTAGGCAATAGAACATGATTCTGCCCTGGCTCTGGACCATGCTGTCACTGCAACAAAATCTTGACCCTGGTCCCAGCCCCAGAGCAGCTTCCCACCTAGCCACAAGCTCTGCCAGCACTGCTTAGGCCAGTCTCCATGGAAACCCTGTTGTCGTCCCCCTCACCCCGTCATGGCCCGCCACTCCTGGGGTCTCCATGGAAACTGTCCGGAGCAACATGAGCAGGGGCTGCTAGGAAATGGAGTGGATCTACTGGTTGGATCCACCATTTTGCCCACCCCTGCTTTACATGATCAAGGGAAAGCGCCTACCCAGTTCTAGGACTGAAGCCAATATTTCTACATGCTACATTAAATTTATGCACCTATAAAACAATTATGCGTAATATGCTGTTTGCTGTATTCTAGCTGTAGAAGCCACATTAAGGCACTTCTAAAGTACAATACCTGTATCTATAGTAGGAAACCAACATCCTTTCTCTGACCTCCCCTTCAATTTTCTGGTCGATAACCAGCAACATGACTCCATACAAATAGAGCGCTTCACACTGTTGAGAAATGGCATAATTTGTTAATTTATAGCATCTAATAACAACATGCCTTTACTTTTGAAGCAAATTAATCTTTAGACATTACATAGGGTATTACTGTCTGTGTTTACTTGCTGAGTTGCATTAGCCTTATTCTTAGATTGACAAATTATGTTTCCAAGCCAGTTAAAACTATTGGCTTCATAAAACTGGCCATTTGTCTTGTGCAACCTGTGGGAAGAGGACAGCTATTCAGTAAGATGGTCAGCTCATTTAATAGGAGTCGCCTAGTGTCAATGACTTTTGGATTTCTAATGACCTGGATCTAATTTGAACCACGATTGAGTGAAAGTGAAGTTCTCTTTATTCCCTTGGCCAGTCCCATAAAAGTTCCTCACAAAGGAGGGCCACAGATCTTCATCACATTTGTGAAATTAAAAATTTATTTTTGTCTATACCTAATGCTAAATTTAGAAAAGCCGGATGCCAAATTTGCTGATAACTAAATGACTTCATTTATAATACTGTTTACTAACTCTTGATTACTTACTAGAAGCTGCTTCCCATCTTCATTAAGGAGCACAGTTTCCAGTGTTTGCTGAATATAAATTCCTTCATTGAGATCATCCAAATATCTAGAAATGTTAACAAAAGGTCAGTCATGGTTTAGGAAGAGTCCTCTCTCTGCTTCTTAAGCCAGGTACCTTCACAATTCAGTCAGACAATTTCCCCTGAAGGTCAACAGAAATTGGTCCCTGCCACTCCTAAAGCTTATTGTTACCCCTATTTCCCATGTTATGGAAAAGTCTGCCTGGAACAGGTTCAATAAGCACAAGTTACTTGAGAGCAAGGAAAAGCTGGCATTAGAGGCCTGAGGCCACTAGATGTCAAACCTCTTGGAACACATACTGGCCCAATTAACATCTCTGTGGGATTTGAAAATAGTCAGTATCCTGCAAACCTGGGTCTCACATTCTAGTGAAAAGAGAACACAGAGTTTTCAAGTTATCCACTTAGCTCTGTGTGGATGGATGTAACCTAAAGAAGAAAAAGCCTAGGATCCAGTCATAGACTATGAAGCAACACTGGGATATTATGCACAAGGTTAAACAGTACTTTATTACCAGAATCTAGAAGACACTTTGAGATTCTGACAACATGAATAGAGATTACCTTACAGATACCAGATACTATGGAAATCTCTAACGTATTTCTATCCTGTTTTGCTGGGATAGAGTGGGAAGTGAAGTATCTTCACATTGATTGTTAGGAGGTTTTTACTATTCCAGCTAGTTTAGGATTTTTGGATTAGATCAGCAAAACCCAAAACTCTTATCGACTTTATAGACATGCTAGCGCATCTTCCTTATAGAATGGTGTGAGCTGTTTTCAGCAGAGACCATGGGATAAGGCAAATTCTTTGGAAAAAAATATTTGAGACTGTTATGATATTGCTTTCTTCAGACAGAGATGCAAAAGGTAACAAAGGGTTATCTGAATATCTTTCATTCTCTTGCAAGACTTTTTGTGAATGTGCATAAGAATCATTATCTTCAACTCACATGCAAAGAAACTGAGGAACAGAGTTAATTAACTCTCCAAGATTACACAGTAAGACATTAACGGCAGGAGTAAAACTTGGATAAAACCCCCTCCTTTTTAAATGTCTACCTGAGTGTTTTCTACTACTACCCACTACCACAGCAGGGTTTTCTACACAAAAATCAACATCAGAAGCAGTTGCTAGTTGGCTTTGGGGAATCTCTGACACTTGACTAGACTATGTTGTTAAGTGTACACATATATAGTTTAGCAGAGGGGTATCCCAAAAAAGAAAACACAGAACACAAGACTAAGATCATATGGTTACTGGTGTCATTATGTTAATAAACCCTGTTACATGTACCTGTTTAAATCTACAATGTATTTATGGACGCTCTGAAATGCCAGATAAAATCTTGTTAATATTTCTATGTTGTTTTCACGGAACTCTTCATCTAAATCCAGTAGCTCAGCTCTGGCCTCCAACTTGCCTTCACAGATTTCAGGCCCCTAAGAAGAACAGGAAATTTATTTTAAAAGAGTAAAAAAGAAAGTAATTGTGACAGTTTGCCACAGGACATAATGGATGAATTATCAATTATTATTTCTTTCTTGTGCTCTGTGAAAGATCCACACAGAAGGAGACAGTGACAGACAGACTATACAACTGAAGCCATGAAACTGCATAAAGTCCTGCCAAATGCACCAAGTGCCCAAACTGAAACAATTTATTTTTATCTCTTTTGGTTATAGCAATTTCAGGAATTACTTGTATAAGGGGGGTTTCAGGCAGAAGCAGAATTTCTAAATCACTGATATGTTTTGAATCTATTTGTTCTTCTGCTTCCCATAGGCACTGAAGAGAATGAGATCAGAGACTGGATTAAAATTCAGGAACTCCGAATCTCATTTATTGCTCAGAGCCCACTCCTCTTTCTACAAGGAGAACTGCATGATAAGGAACCTCTTTTATTGTATGCTTCTTGGAAATAGAAAGGCAAATCAGTTCATCATGAGAAGTCCCATACAAATTGTTCTCCAGAATAGCAGAGTTAAGTGGGTACTGCCAGAGGCTTAACTCAAGAAGGGATCTCACAGCTCCTCTGTGGAAAGTAGTCATATCTGTGCTGGTTAATGTACCATATATCAACCGACTGAGTGAAAGTATAACAAACATTTTTTTTATCATAACAGAAACACAGCAGTGTTCACAGCAGTACAAGATACAGAATACAGCTAAAGACCGCCAGAAATACTACAGGAGGCCCACAACACTATATTAAGGGTCACACCCAAGTTGATAGACTTTGCTGGTCCTGATAAAAGTGAGATTTTATGTATTGAACTATCCTAAATAATGAGAATGAATGTTCCAAAATAAGAACTTATTTCAGTAATGAAAGATCTATCACTTTGAAATGGTATCTGGTGGGATTACTAATGTAAATCAATCTTGCTTTCCTCTAAATCCTCCATTCAAGTGCTCTGATAGGATCAGCATTAACACTCAAGCTCTTCAAGCACAAAAATCTTGATTGCCACATTCAGACTCACAGAAATAAGGCATGGAAAATGTGAGATAAGAAATGTATGGATTTAGTTTACTCAAGAAGTAAAGAACTAACACATAGGCATTTCCATGTCATAGTCTATGGATGAATTTGTGGTCAAGGTCAAAACATGTATAAAATACATTTTATTGTATTCTAAATTTTGGTGGTAATGACTAAAATCAATTAAGTGTGCCAATTTTTACAAAGATATGCTCTATACTGCCAAACAGAAATTTTGTTCCAGAAAGAAAATGGCAGTCTAGAGCTAAAACAATAGGAAAATGCTTACCTTAAAATAACTGAAATCAAATATGATATCACCATACTTCTGTTGATCAGCCTTGTCTTTTAGCCTAAACACACCAGGAATAAACTCAGATAGTCTCAAAAGTTCTGCAATGATGGCATTCCCACAGGAAACAATCCTAAGAATTGCCTGGCCACAGAGATTATTTTCAGCTAGAAAATCAACCATCTTGGAGACTATGGTGAAAGGATAGCAAAATTACTGTAATCCGTCCGCAAGCTTCAGCCTTTAAGTCATTTAGACAAAAAATCGTCGCTGGAAAATTGGTTGCTCCATTAAGAGTACCTGCAAAAAGGAAAACAGAACAAAAAACACAGAACCATGTTCAGTATATTTCATATTCATATTTTTTATGACTGGATTCATCTGGAAAAGCTACTGTATTAGAACTCTGTGTCCTCCAGAATCTCAGAGTAGATGGCTTATAAATAAAACACGATGTAGTCTATTTTCAGTGTGTACAAAACACTTAGCTAGCATCATGAGCTTATGAGAAACAGCTGCACAACTTCCAATACCAAAAGATTTTAGAACAACTGCTAAAGGACAAAATAGTCTCAGACGCTTATAAAGTTGAGTCTATCTATTCCAAACACCATTACAAAGTTGGTACTGTACAAGATGAATTTAGAAACTGTACAGGATGAGCACAGAAACTATTTTCATAGTGCACCATGACAGTTCGTCAATGTGGCTAAACACTTGGAGTGTATGGAAACTGAATGCAGTTCAGGGCCCTTTGTTTATTGCCAAACCAATATTTGTTTATCCCAAACTTCTGTATTATAGATAAGGTAACATGTCAGTAATCTCTCTTCAAATCAGAAATCTTATTTTACCCAGTAAAACAAAAAAAAAGCATGACACAATCTCTCTCCATCATAGTTGACAGAGATGATTTACTGTACAACCCTTATTAACACGCTGGGTAATCACAATTATTCTATAGTACAGATAAATTAGCTGAGCCACAGGGAGGTTATACGACTTGTCTGAGATCTCACAGCAAATCTATGGCAGAGCTGGAAACAAAACCCAGCTCTCTGGAAACCTAATCTCCAATTGTTTCTAGAATTTTAAACAAATTATAGAGCAGAAGGTCTGCTCAAATAACATTTTTTTGGCATTATTTCAGGAATAACAAATCAAAATGCAGAAGGAAGAACAGAATTACACCTTAAAGAGATGCATAAACCTTCATAAGCAACAGCTCACTTTTTCAGATGCTACAGCATATTTGAATAGCTAGTCTATATGGTACAAGTCTACCTTGTGTTCTGCCTGACTTCAGACTAACATGACTAAGTACTTTGCCAAAATAAAAATACAGGCATTACCAAATTCAGCCCTAACTCATTTGTTTTCCCTTCATTTGTCTCTCAGCTCAGTCAATGGGAAATCCACAAAGTCACTTCCACTTTTCTTTCTTTCCAGAAAGTCAGCTGTGGGAGTGGTAGTCTGAAGTCAGGCAGAAGGCAGAGCAGGATGGCACCTTCAAGACTAACTGGCTTGGAGAAACATGAGCTTTTCACAGAATCATAGAAAATTAGGGTTGGAAGGGACCTCAGGAGGTCATCTAGTCCAGGGGTTTCCAAGCCCCAGGCCGTGACCCGGTGCTGGGCCGCAAAGGGTTGGATGCTGGTATGCAGGAGGGCTGGCCCATCCTATCCTGCGGCAGTGGCTGCTGCGGTTGAGGTTTGCTCCCTCCCTCCCGCCCGCTGGGTGCAAGTGTCTTTACGGTTGTTCCGGTTAGAAGTTCTTGCCGTGGGGCCCTGCACGGTGTCACTGGAAGTGACTGCGGACCGGCAAACTGTGGACTGGAAGTGACCGGCATGTGGCGGATTCAGTATAAAAAAGGGTTGGCTGCCGGTCTGTGGCTTGCTGGTCCGCGGCGACTTCCAGTTTGCAGTTTGCCAGTCCTCAGTCTAAAAAGTTTGGGACCCTTGATCCAACCCTCTGTTCAAAGCAGGACCATCCAACTATATCATCCCAACCAAGGCTTTGTCAAGCTGGGTCTTAAAAACCTCCAAGGGTGGAAAGTCCAGCATGTCTCTGGGTAACCTGTTCCAGTGCCGTACTACCTTTCCGGTGCGAAAGTTTTTCCTTATATCTAACCTAAACTGCCCTTGCTGCAACTTGAGACCATTGCTGCTTGTTCTGTCATCTGCCATCACTGAGAACAGTTTAGCTCGGGGTGGGCAATTATTTGGACCCACAGGCCGCATAGGCAGTTTTGAGGAGCTGTTGCAGGCTGGTCAGCACCCCCCCCCCAACAGCTCACCAAAGCCAGAGTCCATTGGCCCTGCAGGTCCTCCCTGCCACTGCCACCACCAAGTGTCCGCTAGCTGCTAAGCACGGTCCTGGCCCCAGCCCACCCCACGCCTGCTCTGAACTCACCCTGGCTGGAGCGGACCTGCTCCAAACCAGCCAGGAACCAAGCGCACAGCCCCGTTCCCGTCCCCGTCCCCATCCCAGCCAGAGCGGACCAGCTCCAGACCAGCTCACAAATGTGCACAGCCCCGGCCCACCCCACACCTGCTCCAGACCAGCCCACCTGTGATGGGCAGCAGCATCCCTGCAGAGGTGGCTACTGAGGATGGGGGAAAAGCA
>NW_005842777.1:690861-694600 GCF_000455745.1 Alligator sinensis | reverse complement strand
CCGGAAGGAGCCACGCCAGCCACACTGCACGCCCCGGGGTGGCAGGACACGCGCCACAGGCCCGACAGCCCCGGGGCCAGCCGGCACCAAAGTCCCTCCACATCCAGCCTGCGTTTTGCCCACCGCCGGTCTCACTCCATCCAGGGTTGTATTTTCAGTCAGTTCCTAAAATGTTTCTTCCGAGTTCACAGTTGGCACAGACGACGCTTGCTCCAGTTTGCACGGGCAGGTCCCAATTCACAAGCCCCGCTGCCCGGCCCCGTGAAAGGGCCCAGAGGCCTAGGACACGCGCCTTTTCCGGCGACAGCCTGTTCCGGGAGGCGCTTCACACACACGCGTGTCTCAGCAGTATGCCTCCCCCCCCCCGCCACATCCCCGGTCCCCCCCGGGGGGCAGCGACCCCCAGAGCGGCTCGTCCTGGGGCAGCCCAATTTGGGGCCAAAACTTTTCCTCGCCCGCCCCGGTTTAGCCCCCACCAACCGCCGTGCCCTGTCCCCCAACCGCCTCCAACCGTCACCCGCCTCGCACTCACCGCTCGCAGCGGCCTCCGCGGCCGGGCCTGGCCAGGCCTCCCGTCACGTGAGCGGTGTCACGTGAGCGGACGAGGCGGGGGCTGCCCGCGCCCGCGGAGGGCCCCGCAGGTGGGTGCTGGGGGAGGGGAGGGAAGCGAGGGTCGTAGCCCCTTCCCCAGCCCCCGCCACTGCCCCCCGGCCAGGCCCCGCAGGCAACAGTTGAGGGCCTTCGTGGCACCCCGGGGTGCGTTGGGCTCCCCCTCAGTGGTGCAGACGGGGCTGCCAGGGCGGGTGTCCCACAGGACTCTGGCACCCGAGGCAGAAAAGCAGCTCTGTTATTTTTTTCGCAGGCACAAAAGAGGCAAAGCTGAGAGGCTTCGTTGTCGTCATCGTCATCTGAGGGGCCTCGCGTCTGGAGCGGTGAGCGCCGCTGTGCCTTAGGGTGGGAGCGTCCCCTCGAAGTTCAGCGCCGCCTCGAACGTGTCGCGCGGAGCCCTTGGCGGCTCTGGACTCCCCCGGGAAACTCCTGCTCTCCTCCCTGGAGCGCGAGGGTCTGCGGTTGCCGGTCGCTTCCGCGGAGCGTGAGCTGCTGGGTGAAGTGGGGCGGCCTGGCTTCGTGTGGGGATGGCCGACCTGCGCCGCCCAAGTGGCGTGCGACAGGTTGGGCAGGGAGCAGAAAGCAGAGCAGTAGGTCAGATGGGGGGAGGGGAGTGGTGCTTGGGGAGACCACAGAGCTAATTTGAGGCCTGCCTGGCAGAGCCATTGGCCCCCGCTGATTTATTGTGAGAAACTTCCTTTGTTATTTTAAACCATGAAGCTGGTGATGGGTTAAGCTGCAGCCCCCCCAGGCTCCCACCCCGTCACCGTTCCCTGCACAGCTCCTGGCTCTGGGCTTCCTCTCACCCTCTGGCTTTTGCAGCCTGCACATCCCAGGGGGCAGGCGGTGCAGCTGGCAGTCAGTGCAGCAGGGAGCCCGCAGCGGGGTGCACAATCCATGGGAGAGCTGCCCACACACATGGTGTAGCAAGGTGGGAATTACTTATTTGTGCAGTACAGTTTGGGGGTGCTCCTGCTGTGACCCATGTGGCGTATGGCTGCTTGTGGCACATGTGCTGCAGGTTGGCCATCCCTGTTTAAGAAAAAGTCTGTGCTTTGCAGAAGCTCTGGGCAGCTGTCGGAAAGTTTCTACCCAAAGGGGGCGTGCGGGACTCTTCCAGCTGAGTTCAGAGCTGGCTAAGGGGTCCTCACATGGCTCCTTAAAACCTAAAGCCTAAATTTTCCTTCCAAACAAGCCAGTATTACACAGATGCAGTGCTTTCTTTCTGCCTGCCAGTGAGCCACAACCCCACTGCCTTTGCTCTGAGTAAAGGCAGTGCTCACAAGCTTCAGCAGAGGAAAAGTGACCAAAATCTTGACAGTTGCCTTGCAGTCTTCCAGTGTCCTGGTTTTCTGAGTGGGCAGCAGTGAAACTGAAAACAATCAGGTCAATTCTGTTTTCATGAAACTGAAAAGCAGGAGCATACCTGGGTTATTTACTAGGGAGGAACACCTGAAAACGAAATGAAATATGTTATCATGCGCATGGCAGCAGCAGATGAACAGTAGAGTAGGTGCTTATAAGAATGAATGGAACGCCTTAGGCTACAGAAAAGGGATTTGTTTTTTAAGAGGTGGGGAAACACTTTCTAATAGCAAAGGTGATTTAAGCAATAGAATAATTTTTCAAGGGAGAAAATTGATGCAGTGTCCCTAGAAGTGTGTAGAGTATCACAACAGAGGCATACTTGTAAGCTGGTCTTTAAATTCTCTCTCTCTGCCATGTAAATCTTGTCTGAAGACCTTGTTTCTCAGTAGATGAGAAGGATGAATGTTAAGGTATGGATGGGAGGGGGGGGAGAGAGAGAATAAAGAATATATTTATCCTTTGTCATTAAAACAAACAAGCAGAGAAATGACTTAAGTCATGTTTAGAAACAGCTTTCCAAGCAAAGTGGCTGCTGAGACGTGAATAAAAACCCAGTGCTTTATGGGAAGAAGCAGTGTGTTAGTTCAATCTGGCTCTGTAGCACCTGTATGGATTGTGCACTTCAGCAGGGCTTTTCGGCACTTTTATCTAACAGCTAGAAGGATTCAATCAGCTAGTAGATAAAAGCACCAGAAAAAACCCACCAAAGTGCCCAGTTTATACAGACATTGGGCAATCTGGGGCAAACTAATGCAGTGCCTCTTCTGAGCATGTGCTGTGCTCGGTGCAGGGGCGCTGTGAATTTGAAGTGCTGTTTTGGGGGGTCTTTTTGTTTTTTACATCTGTAAGCAGGCAGTGATGATTGGGGGGAAAGTACTTGAATCCCTTCAAGATTGAGCTGGAAAACTTTATGGATGGTTGACATAATAGGATAGGGAGTTGTGACTCAATCAGTTGGTGTGACTTGTGTTTGCAGTGCCCATGTTGAAATGCCTCTTTTTGCAGTGGCAGGTGCATTTCATAGGTTTTGCTAATTGCCAGTTCAGCCAGGAAAGTTCTCACCCCCCTTTCCCCTTGTAAATGCTCTTGGCTTCATTTTTGTTTTCCTTGCATTTATCTGAACACTGGAATGTTGGCTACAGCTGAGGTGTGGGTTTGAGTCAGGTGCACTGATGCTTCTGTTGTTATTTAAAAAAAGCCACAGAGTTTTATTCTTTTGCTCAGATGCATATTGATCTCCTAATTTAGACCCAGAAAGCAGTTTTTCCCTTAGGTCAGATTGGGACAGAGTGTGTTCATGCATCTCTATGCATATATGTGTGTGGTGTGTCTTCTGTAGCTTAGAGCTTGATTCCAAGGATCCTCTCAGCCTACATTAACTAATCACTTTTATATCTTTGTGACAAGGTCTGGGGAGAACCCTAGTCTCCTCTGCTTTTACTTACAATAGGTTATAGGGTATTCTTAGCGTTGCACATATTGTACCCTGTAGTTGATCTGAGGGTTTAAAGTAGCTTTTTAATAGAATTATTGCCTGCAAAAGCAGGGAACTGGACTCAGTAACCCAGGAAGTCTCCTTGATCTTCAGAGACAGGTGCTTTTTTTAAAGGAACTCTTCCCGCCTCTGGTTTGACAGTCTTTTAGATTATATTGAATATAGTAGTAACTACTCTTCTTAGGGGAAAAGAGAAGCTTAAGTTGTGCTGGACTGAATCTGTTGGAGTCTGAGCCTGCTTCTTCAAAGATGAGCAAGACATAAGCA